>NC_090231.1:34721975-34956975 GCF_024489055.1 Chanodichthys erythropterus | reverse complement strand
GTATTGTTTATAAAGTTATATAGTTTCTGGGACGTAAACAAAGACCAACATGGTTCTATTTCATACTTCTCCAACAAACACCTACAAACACCAACAAACTTCTATGTAATCACTCCAGCGAACTTCTCTTGGTGTTTTATCAGTGTACAGCATTGTTTCATTATGGCTTTTATGTTGTGTTTACCCACATGCATCATGCTATAAATAACAATACTTTTATAAAAATGCTCAGTCATGTGTTCAGCTACAGTAAAGCTTTAATCAGGATAACACCGTATATCGAAAGCTAACATAAACAGCTGTACCATTTACAAGTGACAGCATATCTAAACACTTTGACACATATACAAACAAAAATACTTACCATTCAGAAATGCCCTTTAAAAACCGTGCTTGCAGAGGTTCTGCTTGACCCTCTTCATTACTGCTATCTGGGTCTGATTCGGGCTCAGATTGATACGGCAATATTGACGCCATTATTTACATTTCTACTGAAGCCTAGTGACGTTTGCCCATAATGGTAAGGGGCATGGCGTTTCCGGACAACGTGAATTGTGACAACGTATTCTGGACAGCGAATCACAATACACTGGGCCAGCTAAGAACTTAACAGAGCGTTTTTAAGGAGAAGGGAAACAGCGGTGTAGAATTAAGGTAAAATATATGAAAAATACGGCATTTAAAAAAAACCCAAAAAACTAAGCATTAAGACATGTTAAACTACACCCCATAAACACAATCAATGAACCACCCCTTTAATATTTTTTGTGGAAACAGTGGCACAGATCTTTTAGGATTTTTATGAATAGAAAGTTCAAAAGAACAGAATTTATTTGAAATGGAAATCTTTTTCTAAAAACATTTTACTTTTGATCAAATGATCAAAAGTCCTTGCTGAAAAAAGTAATTTCTTTTTAAAAAAATGTACTGACCCCAAACTTTTATAAAGTAACGTATACATTTTATACAATATATAATAATACATTTTATCATTACGGACATTGAATTCAGTGTTATTCAGGACTAGCTGCACATATCTTGATAAATTATTTTCAGCAATGATTTTATTTTGCAGCAGTACATATATCATATATATTTCCCAGACAAGGCTTAAGCCTAGTCCCAGACTAAAATGCATGTTAGATATCTTAAAATATGTCAGTTTCATTGTTTTTTTGTCTCAAGATGCGCACCAGCAAAGTTTTTTTCTAAGGCACGTTTATAAAAGCTACTTAAATGTCCTAATTGAACTAAGGCCTAATCCTGGCTTAATCTAAACCCAGTCTGTGAAACCAAGCCATAGATAACTAAACCTGAGAGATCATTTCTGCATATGAAAAATAACTCCCGATAGTCAATCCGTACTGTTCTTTATGCAAATTGCAGGTCATGAAATGTACTAGAAATCCTGGTTGCGTTGAGCTCAAACTGATCAACCGGTTAGTGTTTATATGCATGGTACAATAGATGTGAAGACCCTGTCATCAAAGAAGAAGGCCACCACCCACCAATAAAGCAGCTGTCAACTCATACAGGAAATGAAATACTATCTACGCATGTTCATTTACGCTTACACACCCTTAATCTGGAGGGAGGAGCAAAAATAATAATTTCCTGTGGGAATACTGCCTCCCAAATTAATTACTGCGATTCAGCATTTTTAAATGGACCACTTAATAAAGTGGCAGTATAATTAAATTTCCAGCCCTGTGACCTTGAGAGCACTTCCTAGATAATTAATGACACACACAGATAATCAATGCAGATAATCCATGTATGCGGCAACTACACATACCCATATATACACCACACAATGTAACACTGGCCTGTATATAAAAAATAAATATGACATGTAAACAAACTAACACAAACAAAAGTCACATCAGAACACAAGTACTCACATTCAAGGTCATGAAAGTGCACTGACTGATAAACAGTATCCTTATGATTGATTTGACTAAACATACAACATAATCAAACAGGCCTGCTACAACATATATGAAAAAAAAAGAAAAAGAAAAAAAAAATTCCAGAGGCCATTTCCAGATTAAATTGATGAACAATCCAAAACCAATTTAAACCCAGAACCAAGAGAAACATTATTTATATATAAAAAAGTTAAAGTTCTGAAGCCATGACAGTAAAAAAAAAAAAAAACTCCACTACTTGTGCATTTTATCCCTTTAACATCACATTCGTTTTTTTAATTCCCATATATGCTGTCCAAAAATATGTGAACAAAGTTACTGATATCCATTTAATTTAGAGTGTGCAGTGAGCAGATCTTATTTTCATAAAGCATTCTGATTATCTCTTGATTCATGACTTGTTCAACCTCTGCTGAACAGAGAACACATTCCATTAGTGTCATCTAGATTATCATTCATCCTAACCCTGCAGAAACTACATTAATGTTTTAATTCACACTGATTATGAGATTAAGCAGAGCATAGACAAATGAAATCCAATATTTTTACAGAACTACACATCGTATGAAGTTGGAGGTACAGTTAAATCATGAGAAGTGGTGTTATTTTACTCATGAGAGATTTCAAATTAAGATTCAGCCTTGCACTTTCTCTACTTTAAAACATGAAATGAATTTAAACGCTGTACAAATTTGACATGTTTGACATCTTAATGACTTTTGGTACTACAGAACTGGCCTTTCTACCATTGTAAAGAAATAACTTGAAAGAGAGCAACCTAAACCTTGTATGTGTGTGCGTATAAGTGCTGCTACCTGATTTATGGTGGGCACAATGGCAAACAATCCATTTACTACACATTTATCTGCTTAATCTTTAAGCTTAACCAGAATGCCAATATTGTATTGACAAAATGTCAACACATTCACACCAACAACACCGAATCTAACACAGTCTCATTCATCTCTCCTCAAACACACAGACAAGATTACACACACACACACACACACACTTGCATGTGCAAGCAGAGTATGAGAATACAGAAGACTGCAGCGCTCTGCCGTTACAAAACACAGATGCCTGGAGGAAACAAGGCTGAGGAAAAATGAGTGCTGTCAGGAGTGACTCATGATAAACCTTATCTGTACACTATAGAAGAGTTATCGATCTCATATGAAGATTCAAGTCATAACCTACCTACTCTACCATACACAAGCACACAATGAACATAGAAAACTCATACAACTTAAATGTCAGCAAACACACACACACACACACACACACACACACACACACACACACACACACACACACACACACACACACACACACACACACCAGTCCAGGGCTTTTATTTATTTATTTTTTAATGGCAGGGACTCCCAAATCTGAGGATCCACTTACTAATTCATAAAAGCTATTTACATAGCTATAGCTAAATATAAGCTCTATATATTCATGTATACAGATAAATTTATACTGTGGGAGACAAACAGCACCTGTCATATTAGACAACATGTTGTTCCTAAAATTAAATGATCTGCTTTTATGTGTCACAGTGATAAATCCATTTTTTTTAAATCAAAATATTGCTTTATTGTTGAATTATTATTTTTATGATTTCTTCGTTTGAAATGAATGTATTTTTCTTACTCAATATTAGAATATAAGATAAACATTTCCAGTTAAAATTAATTTGTATATTATCATATATTTGCATTACAAACATATACAAATGTTGTAATATTTTCAAAACATTTCAAACATTTTTACTTACTTTACAGTAAGAAAAAAGCAAATATGCATAAAGTTTTGTGAAAAACTTAATTAAATATGTAATGTTTTATGTAAATAAGATTGTGCTTTTGAAAGAAATTTATTCAATTTTAACAACTCTTTTGCTATTTTCATATATTTTAAAATCTAATTCATTTCTGTGATGGTCAAGCTGAATTTTCAGCATCATTGTTTCAGTTTTCAGTGTCACATGACCCTTCAGAAATCATTCTAATATGCCAATTTGCTGCTCAAGAAACATTACTTTTCATTCGCAATGTTGAAAACATTTGTGCTGCTTTTATATTTTTGTGGATACATTTTTTTCTGAATTCTTTAAAAGATTAAAAGAATAGCATTTATTAGTAATAGAAATCTTTTGTGCCACTATAAATGTATTTCTGTCACTTTTATCAATTTAATGCATTATTGCTAAATAAAAGTTAATTTTGTTGCAATGTTGACATGCATTCTCTGTAAAGCTGCTTTAAAATGATATGTATCGTGAAAAGTGCTATACAAATAAATTTGAATCGAACTGCATTGTTCTGTTAAAATGTAAAAAAAATGTTTTACTTTTTTCCCCTCTCATATGTTACCACATTGTGGCGCCCTGAGGGTCCCCAGATGCCAGTCTGAACACCCCTGCACTATAAGTTACAAATGCCTGGATGCCTTTAGGTGTATCAGGTAGGAAAGTGGCCCAGATAAGCCCCTCTGATTCAGTGTTGACCCTGATTCATCATCTGACTGATTGGACTCTTCATGAGTGGACATAAGGGTTCAGATATTCTCCTGAAGGCCTGATGACTCCTCTATCTAGACTGAGCCCTCTGAGACCTTTAGGCCAGAGAATCACACACACCACAAAACTACTGTCTGACTACCTCCACTCGACTCTGACAGTAGCGGAGGTGATAAATGGGCACGATTATTAAAAGAAGGTTACTTTTAAACACTGTTCCCTGGCAATGAGAGAGAATAGCAGCAGCTAAATCACTGTCAGGGGAACTAATGATAAGATATCATAAGACACGCAAGACACAAGACAAGATGGAGTGGAGCTTCTCCCTCCTTTAATCAGCTTCAGTCTCCACCTCTCGCCACTCTCACGTCTTTATCAAGCACACAAACACACTTATTCCTGTTCACAGTGGCGTATCCATCACCTTGGCTCTGTGCCTCTCTCTCTATGGCTCGACTAGACTGGTTCTGTCGCTCAAGCGATTTCATGCAGACAGCATGATTATGATAAAGAATGTCTGTTATGTGCTTATTCCTGCTTTTAGCACATACAATGCGGTTACAGTTATTTCTGATGAATGTGAAGTTCTAGGACGTATTTTTCTATGCTTAAAGTTGTTCTGCTCTGCAAATAAGTGAGATATACAGGGTTAAATAAAAGAGTTATCATGATATTTTCTTTCAAATCACTTATATGTCATGATATTTTCGTTCAAATTCTAACCCTATAAAAGATCCAGGTTTGCATAATAAACAGGAAGGATATAGAGGTCATGTCAAAGCCTTAGCAAGGGGACAGATATGTTTCTCTGAGGCATGCAGGGTTAATCGCACTCTGAGTAAGGGCCTCTAGATTAATCTAATTAATAAAAGTCATGGTCTGTCCCTGCATATCTAATACTTTAAGCTAATGATGTCATAAATCCACCCTGCTAATATGGCAGGTGAAGAGAGGGTGGTGGTAAGAGTATGTGTGTGTGTGTTGTGATGATGGAGAGACAGCACAATGTATTTACGTGTGTACATAAGAAAGCCTGGGTCATCAGCGGAGGGATAAGAATACACAACATCTTGTATTATCCACTCATGGATACTTGATAACATTAGGTGGTATTGGATCATTTCATTTAGATCAAAATATTTATAATATGTCCTTTCTGGCAGTTTACTTCTACAATTTTATTTTATGACAGTGTCCTGACAAAAAAAAAAAAAAAAAAAAAAAGGAAAAAAAAGATTCCATCTTGAGGGGGATGAGTAATAATAATAATTATTGATGTTACATTTTATTTATTAATGAATACATATATAAATGATTCCTTTATATTCATTTATTTATTAAGGAATAAATACATTATAACCTCTAACTTAAGTCATTAAAAATCAAACATGATTTGTATAATTGTGAGATTTGAACAAAGAAAAAAAAAATCTTATTCAGTATGCCCATGATTACAAAAAGGAACAAATACTCATTTCGTCATATGCAAGCATTGAGATTTATATTATCATACTGAGCATGACATTTACAGTGTAAACAATTATTTTCATGATTTGTTAACACAACATTTTTTCTTGTGTCAAATCAACTTAGATAATAAATGTAGTTCAGATAACATAATATTGTGAGCTTCTGTTGATTAAACCAATCTCCTTCATTGTATTAACTCAAATTTTTTATTTCAATTAACTCAAAATTTTAAGGCAACCAGATAACTTAGTTTAACTTAAACCAGCAATTCTTTTTTTACAGTGTACTATTGAACTAAGCCAAAAACTGCATAAGCTTCCGACTCTGACAATGACACAAATGCACATCAAGATAAATGGTCTAGCTGAGACAGCCCCATAATTAGAGTGGTCCATTTTACAAGTGTTCTAATAAATCTGAAATCTGCTCTGATAAATTTGAATAAATTAACTGGGCATTACCACACCACCACATTTGATTTGCATAGTGCATGCATTTACTGAAATGAATATGCAAGTGTAAGTGAAAGGGTTGCTACTCTGAATCCTCTTAATTAGAATAGCTCCTCCCAGTATGTTTTCTGAAAGAGACATCTCATTAGCATATTATTGAGCGAGCTGTAGCCTTCTGATTAAGGCTCTTTGATCAGAGAGATACAGCTTTAACTCTTCTGACATCACAGAATATGGGTACCACCCATAATGTTGCTCATCATTTAATTCACAATGCAATTAGAGTTGTGATGACTCCTGAGGAAAAATTATGTTGCTAATTATTTATTAAATATTCATTATGCCCTCTGAGTGGAAGGGAGGGTGACAATTAATAAACTTAGAGAGTCTGCTGCATTACTTTACTGCATTCACACTATGTGTCTGTATGTGTCTGTATAATTTTGTAATTCCATTAGGCTATATAAATTACACAAAAAACTGTTTTTCAGTTAAAGGTCCCGTTTTTCGTGTTTTTTTGAAGCTTTGATTGTGTTTATAGTGTGCAATATAACATGTGTTCATGTTTCGCGTGTAAAAAAACACAGTATTTTTCACATAATTTACTTATCTGTATACCGCTGTTTCCACTGTCATAAAAACGGGCTGATGACTTCCTTGTTCTATGAAGTCCCTCCTTCAGAAATACGTAACGAGTTCTGATTGTGCCAGCGGTTCCTGTGTTGTGATTCGACAGCAGCTTAGCGCTCCTTGCCCGGAAAGGTCACGCCTCTTACCATAACGTGGAGATGCACGCGCTCAGTGTTACTGTAAACATGTCTTTAATTTTACCATATCAATCAGACCCGGTGATTGGACTGCGGGATGAAAATAACAGCGTTTCGACGACATGTTGACATACACACTCTACAAACGTAACTCTTGATGACTTAGCTTTAAAATTTTACAGATTTTATTTATACTCTAACAACAACATTACACACTAACTAAAGTTTGAAACATGGGATCACGAAGAACGGGACCTTTAAAGGATTAGTTCACATTCAAATGAAAATTAGCCCAAGCTTTACTCACCCTCAAGCCATCCTAGGTGTATATGGCGTTCTTCTTTCTGATGAACACAGTCGGAGGTATATTAATAAATATCCTGACGCATCCAAGCTTTATAATGGCAGTGAGCAGGATCAACAAGTCTGAGCTGTAGAAAGTGTCTCCATCCACATCCATCCATCATAAAAGTACTCCACACATCTCCGGGGGGTTAATAAAGGTCTTCTGAAGTGAAGCGATGCATTTGTGTAAAAAAAAAAAAATCTATATTTAACAAGATATGAAGTAAAATATCTATCTTCTGCCAGACTGCTTTCCGTATTCACATTACGAAAAAAATGGAACTTGTGTTGCGTCATTTTCGTAAGTTGAATAGGGAAGGCACAGGACATAGCGTAGGCTTTTTGAACTGCTAGAGTTTTACACTTGTTAAATATGGATATTTTTTTACACAAACACAACGCTTCGCTTCAGAAAGCCTTTATTGACCCCCCGGAGCCATGTGCAATATGTTTATGATGGATGGAGGCACTTTATTCAGCTCATACTCGTTTGGTAACGCGTACTGCCATTATAAAGCTTGGATGCATCAGGATATTTATTAATATTTCTCCGATTGTGTTCATCAGAAAGAAGAAAGTCATATACACCTAGGATGGCTTGAGGATGAGTACTTGGGGTAATTTTCATTTGAGAGTGAACTAATCCTTTAATGTCAAATGGTTAACAAGTTTGAAAGTATAGCCTACTTTAAACCTAAGAAGATGAATTACAGAAAATTTAAAGTAGGCTACTAAAATTTATGAATATGGACGACAACCTCACGGTTGTTTCAGTTACTGAAATAAAGTTTTGGGAACTCAATAGAGACCAATATCAATACTATTCAACATATTGAATGAAACAATCACACCATTTCATCATAACATTCCAAAATATTCTCAAAGAAAATAATCTTGCCGAATGATTGTTGCTTGGGCACTTTCCAATTGAAAAAATACAATACATTGCTATCTGGATAATTTAGATCGGTCGTGGGCCCTGTGTCTCATCTGGTTGACCGTTTATGGCATTGCTCAAAAAGTTGCCCTGTGTATCATCACATTTACTCTTTATTGATAAACACAGAGCTGCGCTGTTGTCTTGCAGCCATTGTCTGGTAAACAACCTGCTAGTGTTTCGGAAAGCTATGTGCTCATGTCTTCCCCCCTTCTGTCTGCAGAATCCGGACTGGAGACCTGCCAAACTGCTGTGTGTGTATGTGTGCGTGTGTGTGTTTTTTTTTTTTTTTTTTTTTTTTTTTTTTTGAGTTCTTTTAAGAACTTGATGGCTTTATCCAGTTTGTTATTAAATTTGTTATGAATTTTAAACTTTATATCCACACACAAAATAGCCATTTTTAGTTGTCAAGCATATTGTTTTAGAATTGTATTACCATCAAATCGCATGGATAGTGACATTGCTGTCTTATGTTGATAAGCATCTTAAACCTCTCTGGTGCAATCTAGTCCATATTTGAGGGCTTTTGCCATAGTGGTTTTTGATCAGGTTTATCGAATTAAAGTCAATTGGTGGGTGGAGCTGATGGTTGGTGTGAGAGGCAACAGACCTGAGCAGACGGGGCTCAGGTGGCTATCCGGTTGTTAAGTCTGACGTCACGAGGCAGCACTTCCGGGTCCAAACGCTCTATCTCATACCACAAGAAAACAACAAATGGTGCTAATATACACACGAAATACTACAAAAACATATATAATTATAACCTTTATCTCCATACCAATATTCCAGATGGCCAGACAATGATTCATCTTTTATAAATCGTTAAAATATTAATAACTTTGACGCTGTGAGCACGGAGACTGTTGTGTAGACTGTAAGTATTTAAAATGTTTAACTTTTTAAAATGATTGATGTTTAATTTGAATAAATATCACTCATAAACGGCCGGCGATGGCATTTGCCAGTGAAACGAGTTGAGGCTTGGACCCGGAAATGGCGTTCCTTACGTCACGACTTAACAAGCGGATAAAGGAGCCTGCTTGATGATTTGACTCTCTTCTCCTGGTCTTCCAACTGATTCTGTTCTGTTTGTTTCTTTGTGTTTTACACCCATACACTCCACTCACACATACACTGCATACATTCTGATCTGACAGACAACTACAATTGTATATTTTGCTTAATTTACTTATTAAAATATCTAGTATTATTTTCAGACCTGTGTGGTTTCCCTCTTTTGTCACGTACTGTTGAGCCAGGTTGTGACGAGTTAAAAATCTGTGAGAGCAGCATACGGCAAATGTTAATTTCCTTTGTCATGATATGACAAGGTAACTTGATTTAGAAGTGGACTGTGGCATCTCCCACTCGCTATTTTTTCTTTGCAGGTGTGTTTATGGATGTATTGCACATGGTCAACTGCGAATAGAGTAGTGCACAATGAAGTAAAATTTTCCTGTCAGTGTTTCATTATTATATCTGATATTTTTGTGTGAATATTACTGATATGTTAAAGTGTACCTTGCATTTTACTGTGATGTACAACTTTGGTAAAATATATATATATATTTTTTTTCTTTCTGGAAAGTCTGTATAACCACAGGCCGGTGCAGACTTGTTCTCCATCTATCCAATGTGTCCTGGTCGACTACTTCTGTAGGGAATTTTTGTTTTAGAGTGATGGAAATAGTATTCACTTTCTCCAGACAACCTCAGTAAAAGTAGTACGACCAGACTGTGAAAACACTATATGACAAGCAAAAGTCCTGCATTGAAAACCTTACTAAAGTGAAAGTAGTAGTGACATTCACCTAAACTATGAACCGTAAAAAGTCAAAATGCAGTATAACAATCCATCAGTGTTTCATAACCATGATGTTCCTGTGTTAATGTTAAGCTGAATTAATGTGCATGTTGGATTTCAATGCTGCATTTTATATGCTTCCATCTATAGAGAGATGGTTACATATCGATCTATACAGTGTGTAGGTAGTTGCCAGTGTGTAATGAGCATCCGTGGCACAACAATGGGCAGCAACACAGTGACAGCTGAGGGAAAAGACCGTTTTGCCTGAAACTACTAACTGTAGTTTCTAGATTTCTGTAGATTTGTAAAACCTTTATTCTGTTAGTGAAAATACTATAGAGGGGAATATATATCCGATAAACCTGATCTAAAACCACTATGGCAAAAGCCCTCAAATATGGACTAGATTGCACCAGAGAGGTTTAAGATGCTGAATCAACATAAGACAGCAATGTCACTATCCATGCGATTTGATGGTAATACAATTAAAAACAATATGCTTGACGACTAAAAATAGCTATTTTGTGTGTGGATATAAAGTTTAAAATTCATAACAAATTTAATAACAAACTGGATAAAGCCATCAAGTTCTTAAAAGAACTCCAGCACAGAGAAACAAACAAAAAAACAAACAAACACACACACACACGCACACACACACACACAGCAGTTTGGCAGGTCTGAAAACTTTGGACCACCTCCAGTCCGGATTCTGCAGACAGAAGGGGGGAAGACATGAGCACATAGCTTTCCGAAACACTAGCAGGTTGTTTACCAGACAATGGCTGCAAGACAACAGCGCAGCTCTGTGTTGATCAATAAAGAGTAAATGTGATGATACACAGGGCAACTTTTTGAGCAATGTTTCTGGGCAATGTTGCCATAAACGGTCAACCAGATGAGACACAGGGCCCACGACCGATCTAAATTATCCAGATAGCAATGTATTGTATTTTTTCAATGGGAAAGTGCCCAAGCAACAATCACTCGGCAAGATTGCCCAGCAACAATGCTTAAAAAGTTGCCCCATGTACCATCAGCTTCACATACAGTCAACCAGCTGAATTGTCAGGCACTGATAATAACTTAAATGACAGCATGACTATGAGGGTTTGTTCTAGTTAACGTTAATGCTATGTTCAGTGTGTCATTAACTTACATATTTGCCATAAATGCTATGGGGACAGCGGTCGTTTATTTTGTTGCTGTTGGCACAAAATGTGCAAGAACTGCTTACGTTAACTACGTTATAGCCAGCGATAGCTAAAGCTAAGTGAAGTTCCTAAACGTAATTTAGGGAGGAGCGAGCCCATCTAATCTTCCAATCAAGCAGCAGCTTACCTCTCTTCAGTGTCAGCTGTTTCAGCATCCCTCCACCTCCCCAAACTCCACCTTCATTTCAGGTACCTTGCCCTATGTAATCACATCCTATATTTATTCACTGGGGGGTGTATCAGAGCTCGAGTTGAAGATGCTTCATCGAGCCCCTCCTCAGTGGACAGCAAGCCAAATTAGCTAAACTAATACCTAAAGATTATATGGGCAAACGAACTTGTTAAATGATATTATTAGGCTAAGTTATGGGGTTAACTGGCTAACGCCAGGCTGTTGGTGAGCCGGTTTCTGGGCAGTTTTAACGACAGTGCATAACGTTAAAGGTGCCCTAGAATTAAAAATTGAATTTATCTTGGCATAGTTGAATAACAAGAGTTCAGTACATGGAAATGACATACAGTGAGTATCAAACACCATTGTTTCCTCCTTCTTATATAAATCTCATTTGTTTAAAAGACCTCAGACGAACAGGCGAAACTGTTACGTAACACTTATTTGTGGATTTTTAATCTTTTAGATCATGCTTTATATTTGTGGATCACAAAGAGTTTGTTTGAGGACTTTGTATCTATTTGTAGATCTTGTTTTACATTTGCGGATCATGAGGACTTTGTTTGCGGATTTTTTTAATCTATTTGTACATTGTGTTGTAAGTTGTAATATCTATTTGTGACTTTAGTCTTCAATGGTTTTGGCATCAATTTACCCCCATACGGATCCGCGTTTGTAGAGCATATGACTCCTTGTGCTTTTGGATCGTTCTCTCGGAGCTTTGATGTCATGCGCGATCGCTATGCGAGAAGCCGATGCATTTAGAACAAACTTGGTGTATTTGGCGCTGCAGCGCTAGCTTGCTGTGAAATATGAAACGTATACAGCATAAGGCCTGGCTCTGTGCTGGCTCTCTAACCCGTGGAAAGGCAAACCGGTTCTTAGAAGGCTCGTCAGTTGAACCAACTCCGAACTGGCACCCGGTTCGTGCTGGTGAGGTACAGCGAGGTACATTTTATTCATATATTTTCAGGTTTTCATTTTAAATTTAGTTTAAATTTTGGTAATGTCATGTGCTTTTGTAATTTATAATTTTTTGTTATTTAATTTTTTTTTATTTCAGTTTTAGTAGGCTAATTTGAGTATTTAGTTAATTGTGACGTCTTTTTTAAAAAAAAAAATTCATCTAATCTTTATATTTTATTAATAAATTAATAAAAACAAATTTGAATGTAGTTGTAGTTTGAGTTAACAAAAACAAAGGCATCTCCAACCCAATTTTTAACCTAATAACAGAATGAAATATCATCATAATGGCAAAACTCAGGACAAGACTTGCAATGAAATACCTTTGCATGGTCACACCTTACCATTGCGTTTGAGAGGGTTCACACAATGGCACAACACTTTCTCTGGTCTCATTACCATCTGAAAGATGTTTCTGCAGCAGGACCAGAGATGCACAGCCATCTTAAGAGGAGGAAGAACTGCATCCTTGCATGAAACATGCTCATCATCAACCATCGCACTTCAGAGCCACTCACACAGACTTCTATCAGACAGCCTGCGGAGAGCATAATGTATGCGCATAGACACATTCATACATAAACACACACCTCTAAGCAGACACACTTGAGCATTAATAAACAGGAGGGCAGAAATAAACATCACAAGGAGTGTGTTCTGTGACTCTTGAGAACAAAATAAGAGGCTGAGAGGTCAATAATCCACTTTACAATCTAATTACAATAACTCAGAGCTGTATTCGAAGGACTGGCCACTCAATGCTTTCAGATTAAAGACAAAACAATTCACTGACAGTGTTAGCAAATCTGAAATATAACTATTTGATCAAAAATCCCAGATTTTATTTTTGGTGTGAGCTGATTGAGGAAGTACTTTGACAAAATAGAAATAAAACACAGAGAAAAGTAATAAACATTAATGGCTTATCATTTTTATCAAGGAGGGGCTTTTTCAAATACACGACCATTAAACATTTAATGTCTGTATGTTTTTGTTTTTATAGAAATGAATATTTTATTAAATAAATTCATCAAAAAGGAGTAGTAAAGACTTTTACATAATTTCTATTTCAAACAAAATCAGCTTTGCCATCACAGGAATAAATTACATTTTAAAATATAATACATTTTTTTTTTATATTTAATTTAAAGAAAGATTTTAAAGATTTCTTTTAAGAGTGCCCTAGAATCAAAAATTTTATTTACCTCGGCATAGTTTAAAGAGTTCAGTACATGGAAATGACATACAGTGAGTCTCAAACTCCATTGTTTCCTCCTTCTTATATAAATCTCATTTGTTTAAAAGACCTCCGAAGAACAGGCGAATCTCAACATGACTGTTACGTAACAGTCAGGATCATTAATATGTACACCCCAATATTTGCATATGCCAGCTCATGTTCAAGGCATTAGACAAGGGTAGGCAGTATTAACGTCTGGATCTGTGCACAGCTGAATCATCAGACTAGGTAAGCAAGCAAGAACAATAGCGAAAAATGGCAGATGGAGCAATAATAACTGACATGATTCATGATATCATGATATTTTTAGTGATATTTATAAACTTTCTAAATGTTTCGTAAGCATGTTGCTAATGTGCTGTTAAATGTGGTTAAAGTTACCTTCGTTTATCACTGTATTCACGGGGACAAGAGCCATTGTTATTTTTCATTTTTTAAACACTTGCAGTCTGTATATTTCATAAACACAACTTAATTCTTTATAAATCTCTCCAACAGTGTGTAATGTTAGTTTTAGCCACGGAGCACCATCAAACTCATTCATAAATACCATGCTTACACGATTAGACATGCTGCATGATGAACACTTTGTAAAGATCCATTTTGAGGGTTATATTAGCTGTGTGAACTTTGTTTATGCTGTTTAAGGCAGTCACGAGATCGGGGGCGGGGAGCACGAGAATTTAAAGGGGCCGCAGCCTGAATCGGTGCATATTTAATGATGCCCCAAAATAGGCAGTTAAAAAAATTAATTAAAAAAATCAATGGGGTACTTTGAGATGAAACTTCACAGACACATTCAGGGGACACCTTAGACTTATATTACATCTTTTGAAAACACATTCTACGGCACCTTTAAGAACATTAAAAAATCTTACCGGCCGCAAATTTTTGAAATGTAGTGTACTTTTGCATAACTAATTATTACAGGATCTTTTGCCTATACAACACTAAACTGTCAACGCTTTATCAGGACTGTTATCATTCTTATACTACATATTGTTGTCCTATGCTTTAGGTGAGGCCTGGTTGCTGTAATGCTGACAGCTGCAGGCAGCAGATCCTTGGTTATCATCATGAACTCTAGGTGACTTGTCAAAGCTACCCAATCAAATTCTATGATATATAAAACTGTATTAGTAAGTTCATTTACTCTTGCATTATTATTTTAAACACTTTTTAACAGAACTTTCAGATTTAGGAATAAAAATGTATAGTAAAAGACAAGTAAATGCACTAAAGAACCCAATAAAAAAAAATTCAATACGGAACACAAAAAGCCAGGCTCTGGGCTGGCTGAGGATGAGACAACATGGTGTTGAGGGCTATTTACAGGCCAGTATCATCTATCAGACACAGATGTGTCACATGTTCTCCATTAGACTAAATATCATTCATCACAGAATACAGCATCAACCTGCTTCCAGTCTTACCCTGTGCTAGTGGTCAAGGGTTAACTGCAGCACCTACACACACACACACACACACACACACACACACACACACACACACACACACACACATATAGCCATACAGGCACTCCATCAGGATCAGTTAGGTCGGAGAATGTTGGCACATTTAGGATTGCGTCCTTCCTCTGTATATGCCTGTCCAAATGGAATGATGACAATAAAAGACAATAGCGATAATACAGATGGAATATTCACTTATCATACAATAACAGAAAGACAGCTAGAGAAAACTACAATATGTTGCTGACAAGCCTATATTAAAGCTACAGTATTTTTAATTAATGATGTTTTTAATGCTAATGTTAAAATTTATTAGAGCATATTTTAAGTTTATTGTTTCCTTTGTATAAAAATTATATAGGCTAAATGCATAAAACTATTTAATTATTGTTTTTACTTTGACTGTGCATTAATATGTCTTTTCATATTTTATGAGGTCTTCAGAAACCCCTAGTATGCCAATAGTTAAAAAAAGAACTCTGGTTTGGTCTGTGATCTGGAAGTTCATCCTCCAGTCAAATGCCTTTGACGTCCCCCTTCCTCAGACCAATTATGACAGTCCTCATGTTTACAGGATTGAGTAATAATCATTCTTCCTGCTGTAATTCCAGCACTTCTCCACAACTAGAGTCTATATCCCACATTCTTATTTATTTTCATGGTGATGCGGTTAATTATTTTAAAGTGGACAATAATACTGAAATGAACAACTCTCCATATGCATGGGCCTTGGCAATCAAACCATTTTTACATGGCATATAATGCTTATCTAAAATATAGGCTGTTCTTCGTTTTAGCTGATGATCTTAAATTGATCTCTTTGTCGTTAATACATTAATAGACCAACAATAAAAACACATTTTCATCTTTTAAACGCCATTAAATAAATTATTGTATTAATTGCAAAAAAATAATGAACGATAAAATAGTTAGATCCTCACGCTCTAAATGATAAAAAATAACTACCTCAAACCTTCACTCTGAGAATGTCAATCGTTGAGACATTAATGGATTTAATTCAAACTAATTTTGGTAAACGTCTTAAAATGTATTCTTATATAGGTATATTCCAGCATGTATCGCCATTTCGCTTATATGCACATAAATTCCCTTCTTCAGCAGTATGAATAGGAAGCTGCCTGCGTGTGGTCCTGATTGATTGTCAAGCTTTACAGGCTAGCCTAGTAAAAGAATGACTTAAACGAAGTTGTTTAGAAAGACACGCGGTTAATATAATTATATCTACAAAACATTACACTCTAAAATTTCGCTAATTAAAACTGAAATCTTAGGTTTAATTGCTGGCTTAAAGTTGAAGTAAAAACCAAGCGGTGCCAAAGTAACGAAGACGCACGTTTTAGTACACTGAATCTGATGAAGAAAATTGAGTTGAAAAGGAATGAAAATAACAAATTTAAAACACAAACATAGCCTAATTATGGAAACATTTTTGTCAGCGTAGGATAAAGTAATTGCAATTTTTAAATGTATTAATTTTTTATAGATTAATAAATAAGTTAACGAGGAACCCCATTATGGTGCCTTTAAACAAACAAACAAACAAACAAAAATATTCACGTAGCCTAATAAGAACAAAATATGAAAAGATCCGCTTCAGATGAAATTTCGGAAAACAATGTCGATAAGATTTTAATTAGGCTATAGTTAATGGTGGTGGTGCCAAAAAGTCACTAAGTCACTAACCAGCCTGAGCTTAAACGAAAAGCTAAGATTTTAAACTACTGAGAAGACATTAGGCTTCTCTTATGAGTTTTTTCCCCATGTAAATGACTGCCAGTATGCCTATATTTGCTGTTTGTTTACAAAGTTCACGTGCAAAATAGCCAGGTGCAATCATTTCACATCCAGTCGCCTCTTGCCGAGCTCTGCCCTCAGGCGGAGATGAATTTTATTGGTTCAGCGGGTCGCGTGAAAGGTGTAAATGAAAACTGTTTAGAAGACAGTGCGCGCGCCCCTCCTTTGAGGAAGATTGTCATGTGACAACACAGAGAACACTGAAGAGACAGAAATAGGAGGACAGACGCGCACACACACAGAGAACTCCGAGTGAGGCCATGAGAGACTTTGAGATTTTGATTTTATGCTGAAGTTTAGCTAGCAATTTACTAATGGACAGCATTTCACAAACTCCTAAAACAAACGAATAAAACGCACTGCATAATTTACTCAAAAGTTTTTACAAGAATGGATATTAAGTGAGTGTCACCTGAGGCACCTGTATAAGATGTCTGACTTTTCACTTCGGATCACTGTGAGATTTTCAACAAACTCGGAGTGTTTTGAAGCTCTTCATCACTGACTCTGTGAACTTAAGGTAGGCTGATTCAGTTAGGAAAATGCCTCGTCCTGGAAGAAACACGTACAGCGACCAGAAGCCGCCGTATTCGTATATTTCGCTAACCGCTATGGCCATTCAGAGTTGCCCGGAGAAGATGCTCCCGCTCAGCGAAATCTACAAGTTCATCATGGACAGGTTTCCTTATTATCGAGAAAACACGCAGCGCTGGCAGAACTCCCTGCGCCACAACCTTTCCTTCAACGACTGCTTTATTAAGATCCCGCGGAGACCGGACCAGCCGGGGAAAGGCAGCTTCTGGGCTCTCCATCCCAACTGCGGTGATATGTTTGAAAACGGGAGCTTCTTGAGGCGCCGCAAGAGATTCAAAGTGATGATAACCTCCGAACACCTGCAAAAACCCTCAGACGCGGCGCATTACCTCCAGCAACAAGCAAAACTCAGAATGACCGCTTTAGGGACACATCTACCTCAGATGACCAGCTACAATTTAAGTGTGTCACAACCTTCTACTTTCAAACATCCTTTTGCCATTGAAAATATAATTGCCAGAGATTACAAAATGCCAGGAAGTCTTGCTTTCTCTACCATGCAGTCCATGTCTACGGGTTATCAAATACACAATCAGTTGACCACGGCTTGGCCTCACATGTATAGCAGTAATGTGATAGACGCCGAGTATACTGCCTATGGAGTACCACTCAAATCCCTGAGTCATGGCGCGCAAAGTTTGCCGGCGATCCCTGTGCCAATCAAACCCACCCCAGCTCCGGTTCCGTCCATCTCGACGCTGCCGGCGCGCCTTCCAGCGTTCCTCTCCGGCTCTCCACAGTCCCTGAGCCCGACATCTCCCAGCCAGAGCAGCCCTGCCACACCGAGCCCGACTTCACTGCTCCATTCGGTCGCCGTGCACTGTCAAGAGGTCACTTAAAACTTTAAGTGGGACTTGAAACTTTTCTTACACATCCACCCGACAAAAAGGCAAGACAAGAAAACACACAAAAATTATAGAAGTTGACTTGTTTAAATTTTCTCGAAAAACAGTGTTAAGTTTGATTATAGCTCAATTTTCCTATGACATATGTCATTAGGCTACCTCATATTAGTTCAAGTTCTTATTGAAAAATGCACAATGGACAATTAAAGTGTTAGAAGAAAGCATAAAGAGTTTAGGACAGTATATGATTAAAGTTTATGCATTAAAATATACGATCATTCTCTATGTAGATAATTTTAATTGTAACTTAATTTTGGTCTGTTTGCCCATTAAGACTCATCGACATCAAGTAAAGAAACTGAAAAGTGATTGAGGATTGCATGTATAAGCACAGATGCTGCAGCTTTTCCGTGTGGCAGTGTTGGAAAAAAAAAAAAAGAGGAATTACTCCTACAATGCACTTTGGTGTGACGTTACAAATATCGCAAGAGATATTGTTCCGTGAACAATGCTCATAATTTATCAGCTTCGTTGAAAATATAGTGAAAGCTGTTGTATATAAGTTTTCTGTATAATGTTGACATGCTCTCATGTAGCTACTAGCATGCTGCTTTTCACGTATTTACCTGAAATAAATTATAAACTGTGTCATCAAACCTCATTAAAAAAGCCTGTGACTGTCGTTTTAATTTGTGTAAAGGAGTCGCCTAATGTTGTTAAAATTACAGATTAAGAGATTTGAACACTTCTTCGAACACTTTCATGAAATTAAAAGGAACTGTTCATGGGAACACTTGTTGTGCCCAGTTGGTCGGTTAAAGATGAAAGGCAGAACTTTACACAACTTTAGTCAGATCGGCGGGACATTTATGAAATTAAAGAAAGTAGGCCAATATTAATTAACGGGTCTGAATAGCTGCTTTTGCATATTTCCTCATTCGGTGACTTCGTCGCAAGGCCCTTGAATTCTATTTAGAAATGAAAATATGCACTTTATGGTTTGCTAAACTGTAGTGGGACATGTCAATAGTTGGTTGATGTAATGAAATGGTGACTTCAGACACACTACAAAAAACGCGCTAGACCAGTTGGCTACAACTAATTGCATGTTAATTCTTAGAAAATGTTTAATCGTTATTTCTTTGCAGCTTCCACTTGGTTTGGGATTTTTGTAATTAGATACTTTTTATAATTAGATTCTTTATATTTTAAAGTGTGGCTAAGTCTGAGCCCACATAAATTCAATTTATCTATGAACTAACATGTCAAGAGACTTGCATTCTTTTTTAAACTTTTACTAAACTTAAATACATTTTATGAATCAAAATAAAAAGCAGCTATTTTATATACATTTATATTATTATATTTAAAATATGCTGCAGTTTAATAAACCATTAACTTAAGCTGTCATACTGTATGTAAAAACAAAACACAAAATCAAAAACATTTGTGTATATGGAATGTAAACAGCAAATTTATAACCTATGCAAACTCTATGATCTGATGATTGTTAAACATTTTTCTTTTAAGCATTAAACTTTTCTCATTTAAATGAAGTTAAACAAACTTAAATATTTGAAAGCTTGAATTCAGTACTGAATGATCTGACTTATGAGAACAATTTAGTAGAATGATCTGTCAAGTCTCTTTGATCAGAAACATCAGACAGCAGGTACAGGTATATTGTAATTTCATGCATTGACACAGATGAAGGTTAGTCTAGGTTGTTTGTTCAATTTAGCATTTGCATGCATTTAATTAAAATAATGCATTATGGAGAAACATAGGTAATTAGCATGTGTAATTTATCCATTTCTGAATGCATGTGCCCAGTGACCTGAATAATGAACCAGCCTTATCCCAGGACACATGAGATGGAATGGACAGGAACCTGTTATTTATAATCACACAGTAGAAAAACTAATGTCATCAGGCTTGAAATCAACTCACAGAACTTATTTGGTGAGATATTTTGCCCGCAGTAGCTAAATAGCCTTATTTATTTCTTGCTGTGACATTATTAATTTGGGGCGTGCATATTTATGAGCAAAATACCTGAACATGCTCAGGCAGGGGATGGCAAGGATATTTATATGGTCGTAAATCAACAAGCTGTGGAGCCTGGAGACTGAAAATCACACACACACACACACACACACACACACACACACATACTTGTTTTTGTGAAATGTGGGGACATTCCATAGGCGTAATGGTTTTTATACTGTACAAACCGTATTTTCTATCCCCCTACACTACCCCTATCCCTAAACCTAACCCTCACAGGAAACTGTGCACACTTTTACTTTGTCACAAAAACTCATTCTGTATGATTTATAAGCCTTTTGAAAAGTGGGGACATGCTGAATGTCCTCATATTTCACCTCTTTTTGTAATACCTATGTCATACCCATGTCATTATACACATTTGTGTCCTGATATTTCACAAAAACAAGTACACACACACACACACACACACACACACACACACACACACACACACACACACACACACACACACACACTTTCCATAGATGTAATGGTTTTTATACTGTAACTGTATATTCTATCCCTAAACCTACCCATCACAGAAAACTTTCAAATGGCCAAAAATTTCAAATTTTACTATCATTGTGGGGACATTTGGTCCTCTCAGTGTACACTCTAAAAAATGCTGGGTTAAAAACAACCCAAGTTGGGTTGAAAATGGACAAACCCAGCAGTTGGGTTAAATGTTTGCCCAACATGCTGGGTAGTTTTACTTAACTCAACTATTGTTTAAAAATTACAGTATTGCTTACTTAAAATGAACCCAAAATATCTTGAAAAGTAACATTTACATCTCTCCAATAACTGATTTTAATCTTTATTCTCTTTGTAAAACATCTGAACCAAGGGTTTTTTAACCTCTGAAACTAATGATTGCAAAGTGAGTAATTGAGGTAATATCAATAAATTTACCTTGTTTATCCAATATAAATAGATTCCAAGAATCTTTTAAAAATATGAATATTTTTGAAAATATGAAAATTAATAAGTATAAAAAAGTACAGCATTTCAGTGAGAAAAAAAAAGGTTTTGAAATAAAAGTTTGATCATGTGTATCACCAAAAAATGAGATAAGACAACAATGCAGACAAGATGAGGCGTCATTGTTTGGACAGGAAAAAGTGCCTGATTTCTCTCCTGTCAAGGATTCTCTTACAGGATTCACAGTGGAAGGATATTTGAGCTAACCCGTAATAATCAGCATGGCTGTAGCTGAGAGCAGCAGCAGGTGCAAGGGAGACCCTCTGCTCGACCCAGCCAAACGCCTGTGTGTGCATGAAATCACTGTGTCAACATTTAATTCATGCTTCTAAGCAGAGACTGTGAGACAAATTACACCACTGGGTGGGACTGCAAATATTAGCTCAAGCAACAAATGTCATCCACTGACCATTGGGCTTCTGACTTAAAGTTAAATACTTCAAGTAAATATTGTCAAAATGATCTTAAAATATAATACAGATGTCTTATAAAGTTTCTTTCCTTAAATCACATTGACTGCCTTCCTTATTTCCCCTTGAACAAGATGACTGATCACAAAACGATTTAAAAGAAAGTGCTGTGAGTAAACATTCTCAAGTTTTTGGAGTAGAGCAAGAGCGACAAGGACTGTTTGGTCAGCCATAAAACATCACCCAGCAAACACTGGCCAGGACTATTGTGTCCCGTCAATGCACTTCAGGCCTTTCAACATGTTGCCAGGCAACTGAGTCCGTTGACACAGCGATGCTGGTCTGAGTGATCAATCCCCTGCGTGTCTGTGTGTTTGGTGTTGTGAGTGGGCAAATGCAGTTGCTTTGTCTCACTAAGAGACCTCCAGTGAGAAGAATAGCACGCTTTTGTGTGTCTAAGTTTTTTAGTTTACAATGCACAATGTAAAAGTGGCTGATGACCAATGCCAAAAACACTAAAAAAGTACAATAGTTTAGAGTTTCTGTCTCATTCAGAGGAACAATCAGCACTGGGCAAATGAACAATAACCTGAAACTAGATCTTCTTAGCCATCATTTTTAACATTAAATCAATTGTACTTTTTGTATCGTTCAAAAATTTGTGATCATTACGATTTTTTTTTTTTTTTTTTTTAGAAATTAATACTTTTTATTCAGTAAGGATGCGTTAAATTGAATAAATGTGACGGTAAAGACTTTAACATTGTTGCAAAGAAAATTTCTAATTCAAATAAATCTTTTCTATTTTCCTTCTTTCTATTCATCAAAGAATCCTGAAAAAAGATCATGGTTTCTACAAAAGTATTAAGCAGCACAACTGTTTTCAATATCGATAATAAAAAATGTTTAGAATGATTTCTGAAGGATCATGTGACACCAAAGACTAAAGTAATGATGCTGAAAGTTCAGCTTTGCCATCACAGGAATAAATTACATTATAAAATATATAAAAAGTGATAAATATGACAATATTGTGTTTATTGTAATATTATTCTTTTCAAAAGTATTTTAAAAAAATTTACTTACTCCAAACTTTCCTCGTTTTGTTGTAGGGCTTGAAATAAGAAGAAGCCCTGAAGGAGTTCAGTCTGACTCTGAACACTCAATATTACAAAGTCAGGTTCTGATCTGATAAGGTGGCGCCAGTGACCCTCTACCTTCATAACAGCAGATGACTGACAGTTCCCTAAAGATGACAAGGCCTTCCAGGTGCTGCTCTTGTGTAATACTGAGAACACATATGCTGAAAAGAACACACTTACAGGGCTCCAGAGGCGCCAGTATTAATTGTTGAAGACAATTAGGGAAATATTGTCCCAATTGGTCAAAAGTAAAATGGTATGAAACAATATAATATAAAGTACCAAAGTATCTGGTTTTCCCTTGAAACTCTTGCATTAGGAGAGTAAAGGAGGGTATAATGGCCCATCATCAACTATTGGCAAGTAGATAAACAGGTAGCTAAATATTTGACATGATAACTAACATTTAGGACGTCATTTTTTCTTAACAACCAATTGACACAAATAGCCATTTTCACAATAAATATGTGATGATTAACACCCCACCTTAACTGTGGTCCTTATCTGAAGCTCCAGGTCATCTGCAAGTCTCAGGTGTTGTGATGTTTTAAATGTGAGAGTGTAATGACAGGCTAAGCTTTGCCGTTTCCCCTGCAGCTGCTGACTGACAAGATGATTTAGGCCGAGCAGGAATCTTCCTTGTTTCTCATAAACTAACACCTCTATGACACTTCAAAGGGTCAGTCGCACCTGAGGTGACAGAGGGCAGCGTGTTTCTGCGCACAGAGCGAGATGGACTGATAAAGGGTTATTGCTTATTGTTATGGGGTCAGGTGCTGCTTCCAGCTTTGACTCACATTTTTAAGGGGAACTCAACCATATCTATCACAAATTATGTTTTTTTTTTTAAGTATTGAAATCCTCTTTGGTCACTGCAATCTTTAACCTATATCAGCTTCTAAACCTAAATGTAGACTCAAATGATTAAAATGCATCCTTGCAAGTAACAAACTACAGAGTTAAATGAACCAACCAAGGCAGCAAATTACTTACAGCTTTGAAACATTTCCTGCAATATCTTCTCCCAATGTTGCATGAACAGGAAGGAAGAGTACGTTTTCTGCTGGCTCATAACAATGGCCTGAGATTCTTTGATCTGTGTTAAGTCCTTCCCTATGTCAGGAACTAATAACTGACCTTTTGTAATTGGGATTAACTCCTCTGTGCTTTGTTCATGTTAACTTTGTTCTATTGTCAGTGTATTTACAAAGTCAATGAGAAGATAATTAGTAATGAGTAGTGTACTTTGAACTACCATGAAATCACTTGCCTTTCAAACCCTTTGTTTCTTTGGAACAACTCCAAGCAGAACTATATCTTCCATTTTTAACTGAGCTGTGCCGAATGTTGGTTTAAAATGATGCTTACGCTGTCTTATATAAACGTTGTGATGACTCTTAAAGGGATAGTTCACCCAAAAATCTAAATTCTGTCTTTAATTTCTCACACTGATGCCGTTACAAACCCATAAGACTTCATTTATCTTCAGAAAACAAGCAAACTTATTTTTAATGAAATCGATGAGATTTCTGTCCTTCCATTGAAAGTCTATTTACCCAAAACTTCATAAAGAGATTGTAAAAGAAATCCACATGAATCTAGGGCTTTAACCCAAATATTCTGAATAGATTAATTTAGGCTTTTATTCAAATACATACATTGATCAGTGAACATACGAGCACTCAAATTTGGTGAACGGAAACTCAAGCATGCTTTCAAATGAGCGACAGAAATCTTTATTTGTCTTTATTATCTCTTTATTTGTGTTTCGATCATGAACAAGCGTGTTATGGGTTTGGAATGACATAAGAATGAGCAGTGTTGGGGAAAGTTACTTTTAAAAGTCATGCATTACAATATTGCATTACTCCCTTAAAAAGTAACTAATTGCGTTACTTAGTTACTTTTTATGAAAAGTAATGCGTTACATTACTTTTGCGTTACTTTTTCACACTTGGACTGCTTATTTGTTTTTTAATAACAACAAAAAAAGTTCTATTTTTGGCAAATGTAAAGGCCCTTTCACACCAAAAATGAAATGAATAAGCCCCAGGCTGAAGGAAATGCATACTTACGCCTGTACAGTAGAGGGTGCAGCTCAAACAAACCATTCAGCTGTGCTGCTATTATGGATTAAAGAAGAATATGATACAGGATACTCTTATTTCTAAATCAGGCTGAAGGATGGATGAATCGGATCGTTGAAGGTCAGCAAAGATATAAAGTGAGATTAAATACATAAAGTATATTTGTGTAATTTAATATATCTAATTATTACAGGTTTGCGTAAATTCTGAGATTGAACTTCACTGTTTTTATTTGGTTTGAGTAAACTCAAAACCTTCAAGTGAGATGAGCAAATGCATGCTAACATTTAGTATTTAGAACTACAATAACCATCATGTTTACACAGCGCACAACCTCTGTACTTTATTTCTCTCAACATGGGGACAGAAGAGCTGTCAGTCAATAAATGTGACAAAGTAACTTGCATTACTTATTTGAAAAAGTAACTTAGATATTTTGTTGTAAATTGAAAAAGTAATGCATTACTTTACTAGTTAATTGAAAAAAGTAATCTGATTATGTAACTCAAGTTACATGTAATGCATTACCCCCAACACTGAGAATGAGTAACTGATGACAGAATTTTAATTTTGGAGGGAACTATCCCTTTTGTTGTAGTCTGATTTTACATCACACATGAGATGGTACATGAACACAGAACCTGTAGAGTATTATGATAGCGACGGACACCTGGATGGGCAGTGACTGGTGTCTCTATTTTCCACAGGTGCGCGGCCTCAAGAAAGAGGGTGGGCTGATTATGGTGGAAGCAGTTAGTAGTCTGTGAGAGTAAATTACTCAGGCCTCCATAAAAGCACTCTTTCTAAATAAGGGTCAGTTTGATTGCTCTCTTTTACCCTTCAGCCAATTATCACACAATGGATGGAGGAAACTGACCTGGTCTTCATTTCACTTCTCCCATCTAGAGCAAAGAAGGATACAGGACTGTAATACAACTGTAAATGTGAAATAGTCAACTTAATTTTAAAACCAGAATGTGCTTATTTCATTTAGCAGACATTATATGCTAAAGCATATCAGCAGCATATGCAAAAGTAATATAAAAATACATTACAGAGTGCCAGAAGTTTTCAGTAATATATTAAATGTGCAGATTTATTTCAATTTTATTTTAAGGTTTATTTATTGTTAGCATTTGGAATATTGCATTAAACATTTGGAGTCTGTAGAACTGATTATTTATTTAAATGCAAACAGCAGGCTTAATTTTTCCTAGAAAGTCTGAGAGGTACAGATGGACACACACAAAGGACAACTGTACCTCGATGTGAGCTGTACTATTTAGGTCAAAGCAAATCAAACAGAACAAGCTGAAGCTGAATAGAATGATTTATTCAAGCAGTGGCAGCTGATTGCCGTGACAACAGATTGCCTCCTGGTAAAGTTCCATTACAACAAACAAAGCTCTCAGGAACTCATAAACTGCGTCTGATTCATGACACAGTGTTTGAATAAAGTTCTGACTGTTTAATTATAGGATCATTATTAAAGTTTACATTTCTGATCATCAGGGGGAAGTTTGGCCATTGATCAATTCTCAGTTTAAAAGTAAAAAGTTTATAAATAAATCATTAGAATTAGAATGTCATAGAATATAGAATGTCATAAATTTCAGTGAAATATGTTGGAACTGTTTTCCCAATTCATTATCTATTTTAGGAAGAAAAATATATTTGTACAGAATATTTGCTTCAAGGAGTTACCATGATAACTATAGATTAAACATTTAAAAACTGTTGCATTAGATAAATAAATCACATGACATGCAAAAAGTGAAAGAGCTTTTCTCAGAGACATTTTTCCAATTAATTTGAACCAAATGATCTCAAAAGTAATTTTGGGTGGAAGCTGACAGAGAATAATAACAGAATAAATACAAGTGAATTTGCTTTAAAAGAGCGCTTGTGCTATTTCTATTTCTTTAAAAAAAACACCACTTGATATTTAATCTGCAAAGCATTGGTGGTTTAGGTATCTAAGTGTGACTGTACATTTAAAATCATACAATATGGGCTCCCAAAAAACCTTTTTGTCTAGTAAAAATTAAATAATGATTACCCCATTATATTGGAGGGAAGTATGTTGAATATTTCTGTATACTGTACTGTGGTCATCATCCTGAAACGATTGATTTTATAATTCTGGGTCACGGTGTCCACTCCTGACTCATTAAACACCCAGAAAGACCCCAACTCAGGACAACAAGAGACAGTTACAAGGGTAAGATAAGACTGGAGTAAAGCCTCTTACTGAAAAAGAGAAAGACTCCCACCCTAGAGCTCCACAGGACTGAAGAGGGGGCGGTGTCAACATCACATTGTTTATTGGAGTGGTAATTCAGAGCTTGGTGGTCTAATGCGCTTGTGAAGCACTTTTAATTTTCCCAAGTTTGCGTTTGAAAGGAACAACGGGTAGCTTTCATTCACAGGTACAGCTTTGAAGTATACAAGAGGTTCTGACATAGCCAGTCCCTCACTAAAAGTCTGACCACTAAATAGAAGAAATAGAGAACAAACCTCCCAGCTTTCCTTGGACTTGCCACTAAGTAGAAAATCTTTATAACTATCTGTTTCCAGCTGTATGTTGGAGTATAATAGTGGATAAAGCAGTACATTTGTCTTTGAAATTCATGATGTGTACATTTTGAATATGATAAAGTGCTTATTATTCCTTCATTACACAAGCATATTGTGTGTCTGTGAATATATTTATATTACATACTGTTTATGTGTGCGCTTTATACAAATGATCTTCTCTGGGCTCAGATTAGCACTTTTTGAGCTTGTATTCACTGAAAACTATGGTTTTCCTCTCCCTCTAGTGGTCATAATCACTGCTCTTTCAAACTTGGTCCAATGCAAAATTGACATGGTTAACTGGTCAGTGGTTTACAGATAACATGTTATACCAAAATAGGGTAACATAACAGAGAAAGTTAACTACTTATTGACAACAGAGTCACGCGACTGCTGATTCATATTTTATAAACCACTGATAAATATAAAATATTTAAATATAAAATATTCAAATACATTCTGTCATATCTGATTTTCTTAGTATCATCATTATTCAATCTTATGTTTTGATCCAGTTGATATGCAAGTAATTCTAATTAAAAAAAGGTCATTAGGATATAAATAAATTAAATAAATTAAAAATTAAATAAGACCTACTGTATTTTCTTAAATGAGCATAGCCTCAAAATCTAAAAGTATTTTATTCCTCTATTTTTGTAGTAAAGAAAACCACTTTGTACTTGCGAGAAACCATGCCTCCAATTGAGGAGAAAATAAATGGGGTGTGTTCTTTACATGCCATAATTCTTTAAAGTTAAACAACCATAAAGGCTAAGAACTCTGACCTTCACCATCTAACTAAGCAAGAAAAGCCAATGATGTGTGCAAGGCCCCACTCTCTCGTCATATACTGATTATGATAAAATATGTCTCAGCCTCACGAAAAATAATCGTATGTCATCCATGACAACACGGGGCCAGATTTCAGCGAGACCCAAATTTCTAAAGTGTTTTACTGTCTGCTGTAAAGCTCAAACTGAACCGGTCTGGGACTGTATTCATCGGACATTATTAGACCCTCCATTCTACAACATTTCAACACATTCTTTTATTTTCTAAAAATACATATTCACATACTTTTAGTTTATAGTCTGGAGTCTTGAATACTTTTACCTTACCACACTCTAAAAAATGCTGGGTTAAAAACAACCCAAGATGGGTTACATATGGACAAACCCAGCAGGTTGGGTTAAAGGGCACCTATTATGCCCTCTTTCACAAGATGTAATATAAGTCTCTGGTCTGGTCAAGTTTCAGCTTAAAATACCCCAAAAATGTGCTCCTATTTGGGGGTGAGCAAAAACATGCATTTTACTATATTAATATATTGCTGGCTAAAAAAATAAATCCAAATTTGGTTGAAAAAAATGGCTGGGTGAAAACAACAGCATTTTTTAGAGTGCACTTTTTCTTTGCCAGGTGAACTGATTGCAATAAGTCAAATGAATAATTCTATGATTTAACTTAATTCCGAATTATTATTTAATATCACAATATCAACTACATTAGGTTACATTATCTACAGTGTGGATTAAGCTAAATTACATGAATTAAAAAGAAACCGAACAGAACAACTCATGTTTAATTTCACTAATGAACTCATTTTTTAAGATAGAAAAAAGCTCAAAATCACCAATATGTTTTTGCAAGATTAAATCTAATTTATATATTAACATTTGAACATTCATCCAGCATTTCTATTTTAGCGGTTGCTTGGTTAACAAATAACCGACAGACGGACGAAGCCGATAGGTCTGTGGAGCCTCTCCGACTGCCTTTGTAGAGGAGCCATGATGCAGAGGGTGCCATGCCTGCCGAGGGCTCCCTGAGGCCATGCCTCCCTCTCCATCACTACCATATGTTTGCATACTTACACAAACATATGAGCTTTGCACCCTGTTTGGCTCCGCTAGCATGTATCATTACCCGTTTGGCAGGACAAAATATTAAGCGCATGGTGGCCTAATTTAACTGCTTGGTGGATTATGTTTAAATTTTAAGATGTTGCTTTAAAAACAAAACCAAGATTGCTTTTTACTGAGCTAACACCGGAGGTGATGGATGTTTTATTTGTCGATATGGCTTCCACAAAAGTGAAATAAGAAAAAAATCTTTTGTAATGAGAAGTCAAATTGCAATGAGCCATGCTCAAACAATAAACCTGGCTGTGAAGTGCCTGATGTTTTATTCACTCTTATTGCAGGAAACAAGAGGATCTTCTTTCATTATCAAGGGTCATTTACAATACCATAACGCATTTTGACGCTAGGGAAACCGTCCCATGATAAATTCTTTGCCGTGCCCTTCACAGTTGTCATAGCAGGACCATAAACAGCATTTATAATAATCTAGCAGGGCGGCGCACCCAGCTCGCTGATTAGCATGCAGAAGACGATGGGATGGGAGAAGTGACAGAGGCCACAGAGCTCATTGATATATCCTCATTGTTCTTCATCAGGAACACCATGAGTAGTGCAGAAAAGAAAACACACATCAGACATGAGCACTTTTGGTGGATTTCAGAGTCTTTTTGGAATTCTTCCTGTTGTTTTGTAGTGAAAAAGATAGGTTGTAACTCAATCTGAATCAAATAATTATGAAATTATACAGAAAAAACAAAACAGGACTCATGAAATTCTGTATATGACTGCTTGAAAGAATAGTTATGAACAGTTATGCTGTTAAACTGGGAATGTTTGAGGTAAAGAATGTTTGAGGTAAAATGTTTGAAGGAATGTTTAAGGTAACTTCATCATTCAGCATATAGGGTCATACCGCTCTCAAAGCGAGTTCACCCAAAAATGAATATTGTCATAATTTACCTCATGACTTTTGCTTTTCTGTGGCACACACACACACGCACGCACGCACACACACACACACACACACACACACACACACACACACACACACACACACACACACACACACACACACACACACACACACACACACACACACACACACACACACACACACACACACACACAATATATATATATTGTGAAGAACAAACATTGGACCACAATGACTTTCATCGTATTTACAAAAAACTGTATTTTTCAAAATATATTTTTCTGTGTTCCACAAAAAAGAAAAAATTATGCAGGTTTGATCAGGGTGAGAAAATGTGGAATTTTTTTTAATTTTTGGATGAACTATCATTTTAACTAAGGTTAATCATAAAAGCTTATATGATATAAGATTATGCTTATATTACAGTTTCAGCTAAAAAAAAACATACATAAAACTCATAATTATATATCAAATAATTTAAATATAATTACATCTATACAACTGAATCAATGTCTTTTCCACACTTTCTTTTGGCTTCTTAAATTTTGGCTGCTTAATTTTGATCACCCACAAAGTATTAATAAACATGCTTCACCACATTATGCAATAACATAGTTTTACATTATAATGGACTTCAAGCTCTCTCTGTTCAGACGATAATGCTGACTTGCAGAAAAGATCTGTTTCTTGCTTTAAGCATCTTAAATTAATTATTTAATTCCTTTCACGGACAGTACAATGTTCACCTAAGCATTTCCTGAGATGTTATTCTGTTTGTTGTGGCAAGACTGTTTCGTAAAGAAAACAAAGGACGAAAAAGTAATTAAGTTCAGTAATAAAATCTCAAGCATCATAACACGCAACATTAAATGCCCATCCAACTCCATCAATTACTCCAAGAGCGTGCACACACACACACACACACACACACACACACACACACACACACACACACACACACACACACACACACACACACACACACACACACACACACACACACACACTCTCTCTTTATCCAGCTCAGATCAGTGCATGCTTCTGTATGGATGACAGTTCATCTCACTCGCAGATTCAGCACTCTGAATACACAATAACATTCAATAAAATTCAGTAAGCACACAAACCTTGAATTGTCATACTGGTTTTAAACATGTATAAATATGCTGAAAGCATCAAGATATGTCTGAATCCAAAGTTTGCATAATATTCTGTCTACTGAAATGGCTCCATCTGGCCGATTTTTGAAGGAAATATGTATCCCTTGCTGCCTATGATATCCCATATTTTTGGGGTGTGGATGAGCAAAAGAATAAAAAATGTCATATGAGGTAATTGAAAGCAATAAATTGTTTCAGTACAACTTATTTTCCCAACTTATTCAATTTCACTGAAGTTATTAAATATCACTTGATTATCTAGTATCAAAAGCTCACTAGAATTTGTTTTCAGGCATGACATTATGCTTTCCTTAAAAGTCAAGGCAGTTAAGCCTTTGGTTTCAGATGCTGCCTAGAAATATACAACATCTATGATAGCTAACACTTTATGCTCCAACCTGAAATTACATGTCTACACAGAACAAAAGTTTGGGGTCAGAAACATTTTTAATACTTTCATTCAGCAAGGATGCATTATTTACAAATTAATCACATTTTCAAATAAGTGCTGTTTTTTTTTTTTGTTTTTTTTTTTTACTTTTTAGTCATCAAAGAATGTTGAAAAAACAGTTTCCACAAAAATTTGACCATCACAACTGTTTTCGACTTTGATAATAATGAGTTTCTTGAGCACCAAATCAGCATATTAGAATGATTTCTGAAGGATCATTGAAGACTGGAGTAATGATGCTAAAAAAATTCAGCTTTACCATCACAGCAATTTTAAAATAAGTTTTAGTAACACTTTACAATAATGTTTATTGGTTAAACATTAGTTAATGTATTAACTAACATGAACTAACCATGAGCAATACATTTGGTACTGTATTTATTATTAACATTATTTAAAGAAAATACAGTTGTGCATTGTTTGTTCATATTTACATTAACTAATGTTAACAAGATTTTAATAATGTATTAGTAAATGTTGAAATTAACATTAACAAAGATTAATAAATGCTGTATAAGTGCAGTTCATTGTTAATTCGTGTTAACTAATGAACCTTATATTTACAATATATATTTACATTATTTTCCTCAAACAACTATTGTTTAATACTACTTTATACTTCACCTGAAACAGCACCATTAAAATCTGCAGATCACTGATCGACTATAGAATCAGCCTCTAGGAGGTCGGCTGACACACGAGAAGGACACTGTGCATGGCCTCTGCATAAGTTTACTTTGTTTTAGTTTTGGAAGGAAGCAGGATTGTTCACTGTGGCAGGGCATTTATCTTATATTCATCAAAGGCCGCCCACATAACAAACAGCCGTACTTGTTTGATTTTATAAATAATTGAAGTCCACGGGGAGTCACATTGTTTTAGGCCTAAATCTGTTGTTTACTGATAGTGTGTATGTAACAGCACCGATGCAGTGAGTGTGTTTGGATAGAGAGAGTGAATAAGAGAGAGAAAAAAGGGAAACTCACCCAGGGCGGAAGCGCTTGGCGCGGAAATGAAAGCGTCTCTGTTTGCAGGCTGAGAGAGAGAGAGCGCTGCACTCTCTTCGTGGCCACGGGGCAAGCACAAGTCCCCAACGAGCACTCAACACAACGTCTCCTCGTGACAGAGAGGCATCAAACAACCCATCTGAAATCAGAGAGTAAATCTAAATGAAACCAGAATGTTTTTCTAAACATTCTGTATTTATATTGCATACACTGTTTTATAAATCACGGTAAGAGGGTGAAACATGATCTTAATTATTAGTAAGCAAGTAGCAAACTAATAATTAACTAATAATTTGATCACTTTTGATACATAACCACCTTTTATCATGACAGCTGTGTGAGTGACAGAGGCCCGAGGAGTTTCCTTCGTTTGACATTCTCTCATTTTCATTCTGTCATCGTGTACACCTCAGTCAAAATAAGAAATTGAGATATGACAATAAGTTGTTTCTGTATTCTTTTTGATCCATCATGTGCAAGCCTTCATAAAGCTGTAGGGCAGAAAAGGGGGAAATCATATATGGTCCAATCAGAGCTCTGTGACTGAACGTTCTTGGCAAGAACAACCTGTGCAGAAATTTCAGACTGCAAATCAATTATTAGCACTGAGGTTTTGACACGCTCAAGAGGAATCAACAACTAGCATTAAGAAAAGTACAAAGCTGATATAAACAACACCAAATGAACTCAAGGGACCCCTGTCTATAAATTATACATGCAATCTAGCAAAGGGCCGGTGTCACCAGAATAGGGGTCCATGACAGAATCACAGCATCTATATGTAAAACAGCAGAGGCCAACTCAATGTGCCGGCTGCATTGCTTTAAAGTGCACATAATGAGATGCACCTTCCCCCCAGTCTATCTGTTTTAAGCAATATATAATAGTCTTAATATAAATATAAATGCATTCTGCCTTTTATTGTTTGCTTATTAGAAAACACTATAACATCTTCATTTTCTTTTTTCCATTAAGAATGACATTTTCACTGACCCCACTATCTTTTTGTTGTTGTTGTTCACAAAAAAAAAAAATTCTTTACAAAACAAAAATTTGTAACAAGCTGGAAATTCTTTAAATAAACCTAATTCAATGCCATAAATCTGGAAACCGACGAACATTTAAGCTTGCAAGGCATTAAAAGGCATTAACGTTAGGTAATAAAAATACAGTTGTTCATTGTTTGTTCGTGTTAGTTCACAGTGCATTAACTAATGTTAACAAGATTTTTAATAATGTATTAATAAAAGTTGAAATTAACATTAAAGGGTTCGTTCACCCACAAATGAAAATAATGTCATTAATTACGCACCCTTATGTCGTTCCTCACTCGCAAGACCTTCGTTCATCTTCGGAACACAAATTAAGATATTTTTGATAAAATCCGATGGCTCAGTGAGGCCTGCATTGACAGCAAGTTCATTTACACTTTCAGTGCCCAGAAAAGTACTAAAAACATATTTAAAACAGTTCATGTGAGTTCAGTGGTTCAACTTTAATATTATAAAGCAACAAGAATAATTTTTGTGCACCAAAAAACAAAACAAAATAAGGACTATAATAATAATGACAAAAATATCTAGTGATGGCCGATTTCAAAACACTGCTTCATGAAGCTTCTGAGCTTTATGAATCTTTTGTTTCGAATCAGTGGTTCGGATCGCATGTCAAACTGCCAAACTGCTGAAATCACGTGAGTTTGGTGCTCCGAATCACTGATTCGAAACAAAAAGAAGCAGTGTTTTGAAATCGGCCATCACTAGATATTGTTGAAAAGGCATTATTTTCTTTTTAAAATGAACTTGCTGGCTATAGAGGCCTCACTGAGCCATCCGATTTCTTCAAAAATATCTTAATTTATGTTCCATAGATTAACGAAGGTCTTATGGGTGTGGAACGACATGAGGGTGAGTAATTAATGACAGAATTTTCCTTTTTGGGTGAACTAACCCTTTAACAAAATTAATAAATGCTGTAGAAGTGCAGTTCATCATTAGTTCATGTTTACTAATGTAGTTAACTAATCAACCTTTTAGTAAATTGTTACCAAAAAATACATGCACAAGAGAGAAGAAAGCTGCCTTTTGAGTCTTCAAATCTAGAGTCAACTTTCATAAAAATATAGGTACATTACGTTCAAAAGCTTGGAGATTTTTTTATGTATTTGAAAGTCTATTATGCTTATCAAAGCTGCATTTATTTGATCGAAAATACAGTAAAAATTGTAATATTGTGAAATATTATTACAAATTAAAATAACTGTTTTCTATTTGAATATATTTAAACATATTAATATTAATATAATGTAAAAATGTAATTTATTCCTGTGATGGCAAAGCGAAATTTTCAGCATCATGACTCCAGTCTTCAGTCACATGACCCTTCAGAAACGATGATTTGGTGTTTAAGAAACATTATTATCAATGTTGAAAGCATTTGATTAATATTTTTGTGAAAACTGTTTCTTTTTTTTTTTTACAGGATTCTTTGATGAATATAACACCTTTACTGTAACTTTTTCATCAAGTTAATGCATCCATGGCAAATAAAAGTATTAATTACTTACACAAAAATCTTACTGACCTCAAACTTTTGAACGGTGGTATAGATCTAAATGAATTTTTTTTGCAGTTGTGTGGTTATAGTGACTGTTTCCCTAAGGCAGAGAGGGATACCATTCACTGGCTGTCTTCAGCCTAATTACTCAGTGAAATAATTGAAATTAAAATAGCCACTGCATCCAGCATCGCAAGGATGGGATCGTTCACCTCCGATAGCACCCGCACATCAATAATCAGATTATCAGTGGGCCATGGATAAACAGAAATAGCTGGCCTTAGCATATTTAAGAGCTACTTTAGTCGGCTGCTATTAACTCATCTCCCTGGTTATTTATGTCCTCTGCTTCTTAATAAGACTCTTGGCAATATTATTCTAATTATATAAGTCCAATCAGCAGTATTGCATGTCTGGCCTCATTTACATTTGCCAGCGCTTTGTCTTTCACACTGTGATACTAATTCAATGAGACGTCTAATATTTACGTTATATGTGGCCTGCAGAGTTTGGCCTCCTCTACCCTTCCAGTCCATTAGAATCGCTGTGTATATGCGAGTGTGTTGTGCCTATATGATTGGGTTTGTCTCTGAGCGCATGACTGATTGATCAGGGTTGCTCTATGGCACAATTGAGTTTGCTTTGTAATACAAATATGTGTTTAGTTCTTTGAGGGTGTGCTGGCGGGCTTTTCTAGACGCTGGCCCATAGCAATAGCCTGTAGCTGGTGTAAACAAGTTTCATTTCATGAAAAATTCTCTTATCTTGCCTGTGAACATCTACATAAATGATCAGATGAATAAGTTTTGAGATTTATGTAGTGATTAGGTGAAACTAAGCAAATTACTAAGAAAAACTAAGATAATATATAGATGTATGAGCATATCAATTTAATTTTATAATGAAGTTTCTGATTTTTGGAGCGTTCAGAAAAAAGAGGGAGAAATGAGAGGAGAGAGGGAAACCAGAGGAGAGGAGCAATGACAACATCAACCACATTGATCACTCTTTCCTCCTTGCTTGTGAGGAATGACATTAATCTGCAAGATTAAAAACTGTCAGATCTGATGATGTACTACCATCCACCTTCAGAAAACACACAGCAGTGCACACACTCTATTATTCATGCTCTTTCAGACTGTGTTCATAGCAAAATAGTTGACCTGGAGGTCTCAATTACAATAACCGAGGGTCAGAATGTCGACACGGTGTGTGGCAGTGGACTGTAGGTCTACACAATAAGTTAAACAATGCATTATCGAGATACCAAATACCTTATGTTCAAATGACAAATATATACATCACTTTTTTTTCTGCCATTCCTATCAGCATTCTTAATTCCTCTGGTTGGAACTTGAGATTATTATGATTATGAGCTTTTAATGACATTATATATTATATAATCTATGTGTGAATTTAAATATTGAAATATTTGCTTTTAAAAAAACATAAACAGTCCAGGACATACCAGGCAGCTTCCTTTGTACTTTAAATTGCTTTAAGTTTAATATTATCTACAGTTTATTCCTATAGGAGCTGTCATAACGATTCTGTGAATGTTTAAGTTTATTATGGCTTTGTTATGAAATTAAATTTGTACTAAAATGACACAAAAACTTCCAGTTTGCCTGCTACCTGGAGGACGTAACGCAGCTTGGAAGATCTGTTCCGCACTTATAGTTGGAAGAGGCAGTTCAGCAGTTTAAGTTAATCTACTGCCTTCTAGTGGCAGTAGCCTATACGTGCAGCCAATAAAGTTTTTACAGCAGTTTATATTTACATGTACAGCAGACTTATCACCTTTTGGATTGAATGATGAAGCATTATTCAATGTGACGCTAGAGTGTTATACCTAATTTTCTTTCTTTTTAGTAATGTTATACTTTGGGCTTTATCCCTTTGTGGTATGAATGTTTTATTATTATTCAATGTGTTAAATAAAATATTTTTTTCCTTGGTATACATTTTCGAAGTGGTCCATTTGTTTGATGATTATGAGGTTGTAGTGATGCAGTTATTGGTCAGTTGATTTTATATATTTTTGTGCGTTGTATAGTTTTTCTAGATATGCATGATGAAGGTCATGGGACCGTAATGTAGCGACTAATAAAGATTTTTTTATACTTTTGCAAGCATTGAGAGTGTGCGGGACTTTCTTTTGAGTTATATTTCTGTCAGCTGGCCACCAGATTACTGCCTTGTTGACTCAACCAACATTTTGGTAATTGAGGACACTCTACTGTTTAATTTATTTACGTACATGTTTACAGATTGGGTGGGAGCCAGGAATTCACAATTATTTAGGCAGCACTTTCAGTCCACCTTTTGAACCTGTTGAACTCTTGTGTGTGACATAGAAAGGCATGACACATGGAACCCCCTCTTGCAGCAGTGACATTCAATCTGAAAAAAAAAAAAAGGATAATAATAACCTTATCAAGTTGCTCAGTAATCAGTTAGTCTCCCTCTCTCCGTTTTTAACGTTTGATGAAGTGTTTACTAAAGAGATATTTATTCTCGGATATTGTTACAATATAGCCAGACGGAGACAGCAGGTAAAAGTTAAGGTGGTTTATTAAACACAAACAGAGTGGATTCAGCAGACAGGTGAGTAAATGGCAATGGAAGTTCAGTGGAATGAATGAACGGATTGTAATACTGTCCTTTGTATTTGCAGGTAGATCGCTGGAGAACACAGAAGATGATGCTGGCGGAAGACACTCACACACAGACTTGGAGCACATGAGGGAACACGGAGACACTGGAGACAGGTAGGTATCGACTGGAGTCCTTAAGGTAAGCATTGAGGTAAGTATCCTGTAATGCGAACGAGAGCGGACAATGTGACTGTGTGTGTGAGTGTCTTAAGTAGTGATGGTGATGAGCGTGATGATGAGATGCAGGTGACGGTGGAAGGTGGGGAAGGTGCTCGCTGTGATTGGTGGGTGCTGGAGCCTGGCGTGTCTGTTACAGATATAGATACAGTCAGAAATACCGACAGAGACGCCAGCTTTTTAATTTTGTTTTAGGCTAAGCAAAAATGGCCATTTATATTAAAAGTGCCCTAGAACTTTTTTTAAAAAGATGTAATATAAGTCTAAGGTGTCCCCTGAATGTGTCTGTGAAGTTTCAGCTCAAAATACCCCATAGATTTTTTTTAATTCATTTTTTTTAACTGCCTATTTTGGGGCATCATTATAAATGAGCCGATTCAGGGCTACTGGCCCTTTAATTCTCGTGCTCTCCGCCCACGGAGCTCGCGCTTGCCTTGAACAGTGCATAAACAAAGTTTACACAGCTAATATAACCCTCAAATGGATCTTTACAAAGTGTTCGTCATGCATGCGGCATGTATGCGTCTGATTATGTGAGTATTGTACTGTTATATTGTTTACATTTGATTCTGAATGAATTTGAGGCTGTGCTCTGTGGCTAACGGCTAATGCTACACTGTTGGAGAGATTTATAAAGAATTAAGTTGTGTTTATGCATTATACAGACTGCAAGTGTTTAATAATGAAAATAGCGATGGCTCTTGTCTCTGTGAATACAGTAAGAAACGATGGTAACTTTAACCACATTTAACAGTACATTAACAACATGCTAACGGAACATTTGAAAAGACAATTTACAAATATCCCTAAAAATATCATGATATCATGGATCTTGTCAGTTATTATTGCTCCATCTGCCATTTTTTGCTATTGTTCTTGCTTGCTTACCTAGTCTGTTGATTCACCTGTGCAGATCCAGACGTTACTGGCTGCAGTTGTGTAATATGCCTTTCATAATGTTGGGAACATGGGCTGGCATATGCAAATATTGGGGGCGTACACCCCGACTGTTACGTAACAGTCTGTGTTATGTTGAGATTCGCCTGTTCTTCGGAGGTCTTTTAAACAAATGAGATTTATATAAGAAGAAGGAAACAATGGAGTTTGAGACTCACTGTATGTCATTTCCATGTACTGAACTCTTGTTATTTGACTATGCCAAGATAAATTCAATTTTTCATTCGAGGGCACCTTTAAGAAATAAGTTAGATGGGTCTCTTGATTGTGATGCAAGCATTTTGTTTGTCAGAATGATGAAAGCCAGATTGAAGGTTGATTTTGACTTTTATATGTCCATAAATAATGTTGAGGAATTCATTTTCATCTGGTGTTATAAAAGATGTGTAGTGTTCTATTGTCGACAATATGTTGTGCTTTTGAGATGTTTTGAGCTAAATCTTTATGAAATCACTCAGAACTTTTTGTAATGGTTTTTAATTTAAATTTTATTTTGTAGAGAAATCTTGTTTGTATTGTTTGTATTTTCAAATTCTCTTTCTCTTTTCATTTCAATTCAATTCAATTCAGTTCAATTCAAATGAGCTTTATTGGCATGACAAATTTGACATTGTATTGCCAAAGTATTTATATGAGCAGGAAATAAGCAATAATCCTAAACATACCGCCAACAAAGTCCCTTTCAAAGAAAGTCTGTTCACTTGGCGGCCATATTTGCAATGCCCTCGGGCATCTATTTCAGGCATCCAAGACCAAGTACTATTTATCTGAGAGGGGGAATCCAGAAATTTCCTAAAATTCTGGCCAAACTCACAATTAAATAACATATTTCAAATCAGCAACAAAATCTAACAAGAACTGTCCCATAAATGTTGTTCCCTGTTTGTCAGTCACGTTAAATGTTATGTTGAAAGACTGACAAATGGGGTCTCACTTAGGAGCCCCAGTCACCTCTGAGTTTTAGAAAAATGCCAAATGGAGTTGGCTAGTGGAATTTGCATGGCAAGCAACTCCCCATATGGGTATATAAGATGGCGGCACACATCCACTCATTAAAGATAGTACCTATGTAATGACATAAAAAAATGCAGGTGATTCTTTGTTGGTGACAATGGATGTTGAATCCTTTTACACCAATATTGATCATGCAGAAGGACTTGAAGCTGTTGAACATTTTTTGAGTGATAGATCTCCAGAAAGTGTACCACCTACAACTTTTATTTAGCAGTTGATGGAGTGGACCCTTAAAAACAATGTATTTCTATTTCAAGATAACTTGTACAAACAGATGAAAGGTAAGGCAATGGGTGCTTGTTTCACTCCCAATTATGCCATTTTTAGGACTGTGGGAAGAAAGAAGAAACATTTATTCTATTCATAATTCCTTTTTGGATAAATATGGGGAGTAGATATATTGATGGTGTCCTGATGATTTGGTTTGGATCAGAATCAGAATTGGTTTCACTAGTATATTAATGGTATAAATCAACACTTGAAATTGAGCCTTGAATATTCAGTGTCTAAAAACAATTTTCTTGATCTAGAAATAACTAAGGAGGCTAATGGTGAGCTACATACTCATACCAAAAGTCATTACCTATTTTCTGCATCTCTGCCGTTTCTATTTGTAAGTTTCTCTGACAACGTACATGACGAGTTGCTTCTTCTTCGGCTTTTGTCTTGATATTCAACATGACTGTGGACACTGCCTCCTAGTGGTCTGCATGCACATTGATGCGGACAATGACGCAGAAGTATAAATGAAAACGGACGCAAAGCCTACGGCGCAGAGGCTCCGGCGTAGGTCCGACGCAGAAGTATAAATCAGCCTTTACAAATAGAAACGGCAGAGAAGTGGCAATTAGGTAATGACTTTTGTTGCAGTTTGACTGTATGTGTTCCCTGAAACAGAGTGTTTTTTTCCTTCACATGTAAGTTAAAAGTGCTCGCTCTATTGCAATTGCTCCACGCCAGTTTTCTGACCCGTGTGAGTGGTTCTATCAGACCAATCAGAGCGCTTCCGGTCCACATAGAATTGATGCGTTGTTACATTTTTGAAGAAGTGCACTTCAGGCTTCGTAGGCTACGTGTGCTATGCCGTTGTGCACTCGATGCAGAAGTATAAATCAGCCTTTACCATTGGAGAAAGCGTAACGGCTAACTTAATCTTGTGTTGCACATTACATCATGTAATGGCAGTGACATCAGTCGCAACATTCCCTAATCTGCCTTCTCTTAAAGGTGCTCTAAGCGATGTCACGCGTTTTTAGGCCAAACATTTTTTTTAGGGTCTAGCTAGCCTCTGTTTTGTTTGACAACACTTCGAATGTCAACAGGAAGTTACTCCGCCCAGGATCGCTTAGAGCACCTTTAAAAAAATACATTTTTATCAAGCTAAAATCTACATATAGTTCCCAACGAAAGTATTGTTTAGTGTAAAACATGGTGAAGCTTGGCAAAAAGGTTGTTGATTAATTAAATGATTAGCTATTTCCCCACAAAAGCTTAGTGAAGCCTCTCATCCATTGACATCCATTCAAAAAAGAGTCTCTGGTCTCCTTCCCTGCATACCACCAGGAGCGGGGCGTTAGCGTTAGCCGCTACGCTTTTTTGACTAAAGGTTGCAGGCTTGCCTTCCAGTGGCTTTGTTTGAACCATGATACTATCATGTTTCTTTGGAAGTATGAATAAGCGTAAAGTGAAAGTAGTTGCGTGTGCGTGTATCTGCGTGTATGAAAACAAACACAAAAATAACAGATTTGAATGAGAACTCTCATGTTACCAAGCATGACCCTAACCAAAAAATGAGGATAAAACAGTTCCACATCAGATAAGTTATTGAAATTTATGTTTTCAAACGTGTCTCTATGCATTGAACAAGTGCAATCAAATGTGACGTGTTCAGTGAGGAGTACAGCCACAGGACTGCTCTGTTTGGTTGCTATATTATCTAAATACTTAATTTATAGTTTGTGAAGATCATTTACATTATTAGTTCTTTTGAACTAATATTTCTCTCTCATTTTGTGTTTTTTTTAATGAAAAAACCTTTTTATTTTCGTTGCACAAGACAATTTTCATAATTGTTTTCATTACTTGCAACACTATTTGTTTTTATTCATGTTCAAATGAAAATATATTTCTCTAATAAGTCACTTTTTCTTTATTGTTCTGTTGTATATTTTTTTCTCCCTGGTCTTTTTTGGACGTTATCAATAAATAAAGTACACCTGTTTATCCCTAAATAGTAATATTTTAGTTTTATCTAGAGTAATATTGTAACAAATTGCTATAACTTGCTTAGATATTGTTACATTTAGACAAAATTTCATCTGAAAGTTTAAAACATTCAAATATAACTTTTAAAAAGAAGTTTACAGTGAAAAACACCAGATTTTTTTTGCTGGCGTTTTTTTGAAATTTGGAAATTTGATCCAATCTCAGACAAAATAAATGTAAAATTGCGACTTTAAAGGTGCTAAAGAGGATCTTTTCGTCGACTGAGAAACCAAAGACTGTTACTGAGTTTTTGAAATGAGCGCATGCGTAAGAATTTCGAGTGAATGCCTCCCAAAACTCGTGCACAAGTATTGAAACACGAGTGTTTACCACCGGCATTCTCTGTGTCGTGTTAGTGGATTCATTATGTCGGACTCACCGCAGGTAACTCATAATCTGCAGTTGTTGCTCCTGTCTCCTGACAAAAACATTGCATGCGGCGCCTGTGGAGTGTGGAAAGTTACTGGAGCGCGCAGCCGCGCTCGTCTCTCACAAGGAACGTCATGGCAGTGATTGACAAGCCAGAGGGCCAATCGTTTATGCGATGATCGTGTAAATGATTGGCTGATGTTTTTAAGGCTCTACCTCGTGCACAGATGATGTATATTAATATTATTACTTTCAGTGCACCTAATAAATAGTCTTTTATCAGTTAGTAAAGACAGTTTCAAGTAATATTGCAAAAATGTATAAAACAAAACATCCTCTTTAGCACCTTTAAATGATCTAAACTGAAACTTCAAGTTGTCCTGTTTAAAATGATATATGACACTTGATACTGACTGCTAGAATGGGTTAGAAAACCAGAGAAAAGTGAGCGAGTCAGGAGCCCCAAAAATGCTATAGGTCTTTAAGGGTTAAAAGTCAGTAACTTTTACATTTGAAGGTGATTGTGGCCTAGTGAGTTTAAAAGAAAACTAAAAGACTGTAATTTTTTTTGTATTATTTGCTTTTATTTAGTGATTATTTAAATTAAAGTAACACTTTATAATAAAATATACACAGAAAATAAATCCTGTTTAATTTTTGTACCTACCTTCAGTGTATTATTTATTTTCTTTAGGGTTGAAAGCTGTCAGGGAGTAGGGGCGTCTTAACCACTTTATTAGATCAGGGAAGGGAGGAGTATTTTAGACTGTGTCTAACATATACATTTACTTCAGGAAGCCATCACGTGACATTATTCTAACTGAAGCCTACCCTTGTCGGCCTGTAGAGTGCATCTCAATAAAGTAGGACACAACATATACAGGTGCTGGTCATATAATTAGAATATCAACAAAAAGTAAATTGTAAATTATTTTATTGTAAATTATTTTTAAAAATGAAACTTTCATATATTCTAGATTCCCTACATGTAAAGTAAGTTTTTTTTTAAATTTTTTTTATTTTGATGATTAGAGCATACAGCTCATAAAAGTCCAAAATCCAGTATCTCAAAATATAAGAATATTTCCAAAGATCAATCAAAAAATGGATTTTCAAAACAGAAAAGTTCAAGTTCTTTAAAGTATGTTCATTTGTACACTCAATACTTGGTCGGCACCACATATTACAGCAAATTACTTGCTCCTAGCACAAATTACAGCATCAGTGAAGTGTGGCATGGAAGTGATCAGCCTGTGGCACTGCTGAGGCACTATTGAGCCTTCAGATCATCTGTATATTGTTGGATCAACTGTTTCTCATCTTTCTCTTGAAAATATCCCATAGATTCAGGGGTCAGGCATGTTGGCTGGCCAATAAAACACAGTAATATCATGGTCAGCAAACCACTTGGAAGTGGTTTTTGCACTGTGGGCACGTGCTAAAGTCCTGCTGGAAAAGGAAATCAGCATCTTCATAAAGCTTGTCAGCAGATGGAAGCATAAATTGCTCCAAAATCTCCTGGAAGATAGCTGGATTGACTTTGCACTTGATAAAACACAATGGACCAACACCAGCAGATGTCACGGCCCCCCAAATCATTACTGACTTCAGAAACTTCCCACAAGACTTCAAGCAGCCTCTCCAGTCTTCCTTCAGACTCTGGGACCATGATTTCAACATGAAATGCAAAATTTACTTTTATCTGAAAAGAGGACTTTCGACCACTGTTCACTGTCCAGTTCTTTTTCTCCTTAGCCCAGGTAAGATGCTTCTGACATTGTTTCTGTTTCAGAAGTGGCTTGCTAGTCCTTTTCCTGAAGATGTCTGAGTGTGGTGACTCTTGATGCGCTGACTCCGGCTTCATTTGACTCATTGTGAAGCTCTCCCAAGTGATGGAATCGGCTTTACTTGACAGTATTCTCAAGCTTGTGGTCATCCCTGTTGCTTGTGCACCTTTGCCTACCCAATTTCTTCCTTCTAGTCAACTTTGCATTTAATATGTTTTGATACATCACTCTGTAAACAGCCACCCCATTCAGTAATGACCTTCTGTGACTTACTCTCTTTGTGGAGGGTGTCAATGATTGTCTCCTGGACCATTGCCAAGTCAGCAGTCTTCCCCATTAGTGTGGTTTCAAAGAACAAGAGATACCCGGAATTTATACTACAGGGATGGTCCTTTAATGAAACTCAAATGTAAATATTCTAATATTTTGAGATACTGGATTTTGGACTTTCATGAGCTGTACGCTCTAATCAACAAATTAAAAAAAAAAAAAACATTTGAAATGTTTTATTTTACATGTAGGGAATCTAGAATATATGAAAGTTTCATTTTTAAAAATAATTTACAATAAAAAAATGAACTTTTTCACGATATTCTAATTATATGACCAGCACCTGTATACATTAGACTAAAAGACTAAAAGCACTGAAAAGGGGATTAAGATTGTATTGTATATTTGATTGTTAATTTCTGTGGCATATTTTGATTTAAGTGTTTGTATTTCTGTTCCTGTTTAGAGGCAACACACACACACTCATATATACCCCTACTCCTATTCATATGATGTGCTCCCTGCTCATCTTTATTCTGTCTGCTCCAATGGAACAATATAAGTGGTCATATGGAACTGTACTGTACTTTGTTCTCGCTGACATCCCTGCTGGACTCAAGCCAGCTATCCCTTAAAGCCTAAACTCCTTTACAGACACAATGACTTTACAAATCAGCAATTGGATCTTTTTTTTATAATGGAGGACAGGCTTCACTATGCGAGGACTTTTGTGAGGAAATAGCTTATCATTTAATGAAAATGAGCCCATAGGGTAATCTTCAACATGTTTGCTCTTAAACATTAGTTTTCGATTTTTCTGTTTTTAGAGTTTACACTGGGAGAAAAAAAAAATGCTGTTTTGCTGTTTTTCACAATTGCTAAGACTATGGAAGTAAATTAATACCAATTTTTTTTTTAAATAAAAAGCTTGTTGAATTGCACTAATTGAAAAAAAAAAAGCATTACATTAGCTGTGCTTGCATTTAGATGCATTGTATTTTTAAGGCTTGCATTTTTATGGGCTGAAATTCAACAAGGTCAAGAATATTTCAATTAAATATATTTCACACACATTTTCTTTCAATTCAAATTATTGAATTTTTAATTAATTTGAATAATTTGAAACTGCAGGAAAAGCAGTAGAGTGCTGATGCATGATCTCCATCTGCTGTTAGTCGACTTCACCAGCAGGTGCCACTAGCGGCTGTTTATGAAGACGAGCAATGGCTAGTAAGTCATCATTCAGAAAAACGGATTTACAGAAATGGAGCAAGCATACGTGAATGTGTGATAATTATCAGGGCCTGTATAAATGCAGAAAAGCTGATAAAGACACAAAAGCTGTATTTACTGTATGTACTGCAAGTATTGTATTGTAATGAATATTGTACAGTATTGAATGTATTGAATTTCTGCAGCACTTGCATATTGTAAAAATACAGTAGCAAGAGCTTGAAATGTCAAAGAGAAAACAAAATTAAAAGTACACTTAAAAGTATAGATTAGAAGACTAGTTAAACTGAAGTAAATTTTGACTCTGATGTCTGAACAGTATTGACAACCCATTGTTTTTATTTGAACATTATGCATTTGTATCCACTTTTGAACAGCTGAAAAAGAAACCCATGAACATTGAGCATAGAACATGAACAAGCAAAATCTCAATAAATGGCTAATCTGATTTTTTTCCCCTGTTACAATCATTAAAAACATATGTACTCTTAGATTACAGAACAATATAAAGGATATATATTTGTGTATGTAACATTCAGGTGTTAATCATTGTGGAATATCTTGGAAAAAAGGAAAAGAAGCTGTTGACATTAGATTGATCGGAGTGTCAGCGATAAAACAGAAGAACAGCTGCTTCAAGCATCTCTTTGGAAACACTCCATCCTACATTAGTACCGTAGCCTTCCCAGTCGAAACCCGCAAAGTCCCCACACTGTCTAGGAAACCCCTCTGGAAAGTGTCCACCTCCACCAATACAGAACTGCAACAATTAGAGTACATTACTAACAACAAAATATATCTATACACTTCTTCAAATGATTGGTGCAGGTCATTTATTTTCACTGCAGATGGTTTACTGGTTATATACACTGTAGCATGAATTATTGCCTGTGGTGATTAACAGCATGTCACAATTGCTGTCCATGGACAGTGATTTTAATAATCCAGAATTTTATTTTAACTTACATGTTCAGTGTGACAGCCGGCTGGTTTGACACCCGAACAAAGAGCCGAGGCTGCCCTTTCAGCATTGAAGACTCTGAATGTGATGAATCCAGGTGTAAATATTGCTGGGAAAAATGCACAGAATATATTATTGATGATGATATGTCCATGCACAAAGTGACATGGCTTTCATTCATTAAAGTGATTGGATCTCAACAATGATGATGATGCCTTGTCAATTGTACACCATCAGTTAATAATACAGATTTTCATTTTGATGTAGGTACTTTCTTTAAAAATATTTGAAAAACATTGACTCAAGAGGTATTGCTGGGCTGTTGTTGTAAATAAGAATTTGTTCTTATGTGACTTTCCTGATTAAATCTAATGCGTTTAATGAAAAAACAAACAAACATACCTCTTGAATTGGGACCATACAGAGTTTTGGTGAAATCCGCATTTCCGGTATCATACACTATTGGAACAGCAGGTCCATTATCAGTGAGGCATGCGCCTAATCCAAACCTCACAGGGAATTTCTGTGAAAATGAAAATAAAATTCAGTGTTTTTGTAATTTCACAAACTTGTAGTATTTTTTGTGAATGTTTCAAACCCAAAATTGGCATTGAAATTGATCTGACCTTGAATAAATTGAAAAGGTTTCCTCCGTAGAGAGTTAAGAAGTGATTCTCAGTGTGGTATCGCAGGAGGGAGTTAGGGTTCCAGTATTCCAAATCCATATTATTAGGAACATGCCACACAGACACATCTTTAGCAGGAATGTCAAAGTATCCAGGATTCTGTGACAGAAAGGAAACAGACCGTCAGTTTCAGATCCTACATAAAATTATTTTGATTGTTACTCTACTGTGTTAGTGTCCTGTTGCTTCTATTTAACTAGGGCTGTAAAAACATAGATGCATAAAATACATAAATACCTTATAATCATCACTTGTAGAGGCCTCTGCAGTTCCAAATGTGACTGTGTTTGCCCATGTCCCTTCACCATCAGGCCGGTTTGGTTCACTGCCCTGCTGACTAGACCAGCGATCACCAACAGTACACTTTCCAAAGATGTTATTTTCATGAACACTGGCAACCAGCGTCCAGCCTCCACCCGCAGTGGTCATATCACAGAACGTCTGGTAAAGGACCCCTCTTGATGAGTTCAGATAGTATAGGCCATCTGTTTGAACAGAAGCATTCCAGAGTCACTTAAATGCAGTTGTTGCTTAAGATAAAATATTAACATAAAATGAGCATACCATCATAAACATGATACTTTTCATGAAGCTCTTTGCAGCTTCGAGCAACATATTTAATTCTGCCCTGAAGTATTGCATCCTCAAGATTGGTGTTGGTATCAACAGTTTTCGTATGTGGTGCTTCTTGTTGATCAACTACAATGTGAGACATAAAGATTTAGTGGGATATTGTAGTGCTTCAATATATTGTGATAAAAAAAAAAAAAAAAAGATTTTCAACATTTTAGGATAAATTCATTTCAATAAAAAAAAAAAAAAAAACACTTATTACTTACGAATTATTATACTTGCAGTCTTGCAGAGCCATAAATTCAGTGAGAGACTGAAAAGGATCCCTAAAAACTTTGTTGTAAGCAACATAGTCTGCAAACAAAATGAGAAAGGTTCTTCACAATTACACTTAACACTGCAAAGCTGAAATTATGTTATTGGTTTCTGTGAAACACTGCTTACTAAAAACTTTAGGCTACTTATTTTAAAATTTCATTTATATGGTACAAGAATTCTTACGTTTTTTTTTTTCTTGTCTTGTGTTTCTGTCCTCTATGTTGGCGAGCACTGTAGAGGCTTTTGGCTTCTGGCCGAGTCAGAGAACAAAGCTCAGGCATACTTTCTCAGCATACTTATACTTGGGATTGGAATGTGGAAACAGTATGCAATTGACTCTGGCATGAGGAAAAGGGAAATGTTTTGGCTTGGGCTCTGGTTCAGGTAGCCCATACTTTACTTTTGTTATCATTTAGGTGTTTCCCGGGGGCATGCATTTTGTACATTTTAAAGTTAAACTCATCAGTCTGGTGCACTTTGAGATTAAGTTTTAAGATTAATGAGATGAATCCCATTAAATTAGATTAAATTAAGAGCCCTGTAGACGTATTGCATGGTGGCAACTGACCAGCAAATTTAAGGACTGCTTATGTGCGGTCACATGTCAGATATTGTTGGAACAATGTTGAGTGTTAAAAACATGATGCACCGTTTAGGAGGTAGTAGTTTTATTATTCAATGATTGCGTGGCCATGTGTATTTAACACATGTTTTATTGATGATGTTATTTTGTTTGTTTTTTAGTATTTTGGCTGGATGGTAGCCTGAGTGTCATAAACCAAAATAACAGATGGTAGAGGTATTATTCTTATTTTTCTTTAAAAAAAAAAGTATAATAAAGGGTTTAAAAAAGGAAACTTTAAATGTTTTAATGATTTTAATGTTTATGTTAAATGTTTTTTTTTTTATGTTTTGGGTATGTGATTTTTCCTGTGTATTGTAAATATTTCTTTTCAGTAGTGGATTATGTTTTCCCTTACAGGGATGCACAATTATTGTTGAGAATGTGGTTTTTTTTTTTTTTTTTGGTTGGATGTTGGAGCAGAGTTGGCCAAGGGAGAACTGAGGCCACACCAAAGACAAAAAGGGACTAAGTAGATCATAGTCATTTCATGGTGCTGACTTATTTGTTCTATTTGCATTACCCACAGTTTATATTACTGTTTTTTTGTTGTATATTTCTTTTTGACCTGATGGTGGCTGTGGGGTGGCCTTCACTGGTGGATAGCAGTTGTGTGGTGGTTTGGTCACTTTATTTTTCTTTCCTTCTAGGTCTGCAGTGTGATTTGACGTGAGCTTGATTGCAGTGAGAGCACGTTTGTCTGTATGCCACTTCTGTCTTCACAACCTAGGTAACCTATAATTATATTATTTTCTTTTGAATAAAAATGTTTGTTTACTAAAGCTTCACTATCGCCTTGTGCCTGATTATTTTCCCCTTTTTGGTCATAATGTCACAATTGTGACAGAAGATGCTGTTATGTTGTACTGAGCTGATGCTCGTTCAAGTTATGCTGAATAAAGCTACTGAAGAGATGAATAAGCACTGAGCAACATTTAATTTTGTTTCCATAACCGAGTGATGATGGCGAACTGCACACTCAAAGTTCAACAGGTTATGGAACGGAAACAAGTGACATATTAAGCTTTATTCAACAGCTAACCATTATACAAAATGGCAAGTAGAGTGGCAGGAGTCCTGCCACTGCAGTTTATTTTCGACGGATCCAAAGACAAATATGATCTTTGGGAAACAAGACTCCTAAGCCATTTACATACCACAGATGCTGACGCAGAACAGCTACCTGAAGACAGACGGAAGAATGATGATTGCTATGCTGAACTAGTAAGACTGATAGATGATAAAAGCCTATCACTGATAAGACATGTGTCAGGTGCCATGGTGGATAAACGCTCATGATGAAGAGGAATGCAGAAATGAAGACTTTAATGATAATCCAGGAAACAGGAGAAACACCATAACACAAACGTATACTACAGACATAAAATAAAGACGAGAACCGACAGAAACTGAGGGAGAACACAGGGAATATATATACAGGGAAAACAGAGAGGCAAACAAGGCTAATTAATAAGACACAGCTGGGACTAATGAACTCAAATCAGGTAAAGGAACAAACTAGTGACAGGAAAACTAATAACAAAGAACATGCGACACAGAACATAAACACAGAACCCTGACATTACTTCTCCCTCCCGGAAGGCATGACCTCGCACCTCAAAAGAGTCCAACCGTGGAGGAGGGGTGGGCACCCTGGCTCATCGGCAAGGGTGCCTCCAGGGTGGCCCCAGCCATGCAGGTGTCCAGGGCGGCGCCAGTAACTTAGGGGCCCAGGGTGGTGCCGGTAACTCAGGTGTCCAGGGCGGCGCCAGTTAATCAGGTGTCCAGGGCGGCGCCAGTAACTCAGGTGTCCAGGGCGGCGCCAGTAACTCAGGTGTCCAGGGCGGCACCGGTAACTCAGGTGTCCAGGGCGGCGCCAGTTAATCAGGTGTCCAGGGTGGTGCTGGTAACTCAGGGGGCCATGGCAGGTCAGGAGGTTCAGGGCACCATGGCGGGTCAGGTAGTTCAGGGCGCCATGGTGTTGCGGCCTCCATGGCTCGGCCACTATGGCCACAGGTATATGGCGCCCCCCCAGAAAATTCTTGGGAGGAGCTATGGGTCTGTTTGGTTTTTTGCATGTACCAATTGATTGCAAAATTTATATAGAACAGCCAGAAGGTTATGAGCAAAAATCTGAAACAGATGCAAAGCTAGTATGCAAGTTAGAAAAATCTATTTATGGTCTGAAACAAAACTGGAATGCTGTGTTATATGTATGTTTGACTGGGAATGGTTTCACACAAAACCCAGCTGATAACTGTGTGTATACAAAAAGAAAAACAAGATGAGAAAGTAATCCTGATATTATGGGTTGATGACCTAGCAGCTAACAGTGAAAGTGTTCTGGAAAGTGCATAGAGAATGCTCACTGAGAGATTCAAAATGAAAGACATGGGAAGGTTGAAACAATTCCTGGGCATAGATTTTGGACAAGAAGAGGGTCTAGTCAAAGGCCCAATCCCATTTCTACCCCTTACCCCTTTCCCCTACCCCTTCGTTTTGTGCATTCACGTGAAGGGCTAGGGGTGTGTTGATTCTCTTTTGGCTGGAGTAAGGGGAAGGGCCAGATAGTCCTTCAAACGAAGATTTTTCTAGACTACACTTCAAACAAAGGGGTATAAGAAATTTCCCTGCATACACAGACTACTGTGCTGCTTGAATGTGTGTAGTGATCATGGTAGTGATATTTCCACTCAGGATCGATCACTTATCTGTGAACTGGCTGCCAGTTTCTCTGTAAACGTGCGATTTGAATGATGTGAACACAAATGAGTAATACAGTTAAAAGAAATATCCTGTCATCCTTCATAGCGCAGTCGCTATTTACATCTTGTATCGTATGTAAACTCTTGCATTACCAAGGCAACAACTGACTCGTTTATATTACTTTGCAAAGAGCAGCACCACAGTAGAAAATGAAACCATATCCGTACGGGCCGGCTCGGCACGGAATGGAACGGTTAAACAAACAGCTTGGCCTGGCTTCACCAGTCTTGGGAAACTCAAAGGCTCATATGTTTTCAAACTGAAACTGAGCGCCATCCAAAATACAGCCCAAAACATCATTGAGAGTGAATCTGTTAAACGTGCTCACGCCTGATTTCGGTTGATATGCGCACTTCATTGCTGTTCATACTGGTTAAATGTTACAGGACACTAATAAAAGAAACTAGGGATGATGATGTATGCAATGGTGTAGTAGTGGTGTCCCATTTCTTTGGGAATATTTGAATATTTTCACCCCTAGACCTTGTCATTCTGTTTCAAGGGGCAAGGGGAAGGGCGAAGGGGTAGGTGAAGGGATATAAAATAGAATTGGAATTGGGCCAAAATGTCACAGGAGAGATATGTGAGTGTTTCAATGTGTTTACAATCATGTACGTGTGTTGGATGTGATTGTGTTTGCTCTCTCTCTCGTCATGAGACAGGTACTCCAATCAGCTGACTGAGTCAAAATGACTCAAAATTACGTAATTTTAGCATGCCAAAGTCAACTTTAATCATATAAAATGTAATTTCCCAACAAAAAAAAATTATGGCCAGTGAAAATGCTGAGTGGCTAGTAACTTTGGAAAACCACTAGCCACGGTGGCTGGTGAGCAAAAAAGTTAATGTCAAGCCCTGGTCTTATGTTATAGTATTTTGTTCTTTTTGATTTTAGGGAATGCAGGGGGAGGGTGCCATTTTTGTTTGTACTTCTCTCTTTTTCTCCTGGTTATGGCTAGGTAGGGAGAGGGAAGTTGTATGTATTTTATTTGTGGATTATCTTTGCATAGATAATTAATAAATACTCTTGGGTTAGTTAGTTAGTTAGTTAGTTAGTTAGGTTTTGTTTATTATTTTGGCCAAGCCCTCCCCTTAAGTCTTTGTTCCCTACTTATTTGTTTATACTTTGAGAATACTATTTTTGTTTATAAATCTTTATCTTTTAAATTAAAAAGACCTTAATTTGAATTGGTGTTTGTGTTGACTCTGGTTCTCTCTCCAAGGTTTTCTTTAGTTATTTTTATTTATTTTCTTATTTTGTTACTGGCTCCCCAGCCCTAGGAAAAAAACATAACTGACGCCACGTTCGTTCCGTAAGTTGCACAGGGAAGCGACATACAGCACAAGCTTTTTGAAGAATACGTAAAGCGGAAGCACATGCAAGGTGATCATTTGTGTTTATAAAGCATATACAGTTTTATTTTTTTTTAGAAAATGACAGATTGTTTCACTAGATAAGACCCTTATTCCTCGTCTGGTATTGTTTAAAGCCCTTTGAAGCTGCACTGAAACTGTAATTTCGACCTTCAACCATTTGGAGAGACCACTGAAGTCCACTGTAACGTGAATAATCCTGGAATGTTTTCATCTAAAACCTTAATTTCTTTTCGACGGAAGAAAGAAAGACATGAACATCTTGGATGACATGGGGAGTAAATTATCAGGATTTTTTTTTTGAAAGTGAACTAATCCTTTAAAGTACGCCAGAGCGCGTACACACCTCACGCACCGGATGCCGTGTGCAAGGCAATTAGACATAGTAGTGTATTAGAGGTAAAAAAATAATATAAATACTGTTTGGTTTCTCACACAAACTGATCGTTTCTTGTCTTAGGACATCAATGTGTCATCACAAGCCGCAGGGTTTAATTTGGATTTGTCTGTGCATGTTTTTTGGACTCTTATAGATTGTGTTGCCATTGACATGCATTATACGACTGACAGATTGCAACGGTTGGAGTTCAAAATCATCATTTGTGATCTACTGAAGAAACAAAGTCACCTACATCTTGGATGCCCTGGGGGTAGGCAAATTTTCATTTCTGGGTGAACTATCCCTTTAACCCTAAAACACAACTCAATGCATAATTCAAAATACAGGTAAAAAACTAACAGAGAAAATTCCTTCATATTTATACAATAGTATAACAAGTGCCCTATTTTTACAAACTTTTTTTTACAGTAAAGATTTATTTCCAAAAGCACAAATGTAAAATAACATTTACTGTTAGAAAATATTAAAATTAAACAGAGTTTTATTTATGTTCTCATATTTAATTTTTAGAATATGTTTTTGAAAAAAACAAAACTTTGTTATGATTAGCACACCAAAACATTCAATGAGGAATGTGGACTGGATTTATCCAGAGTCAAATCTAGTCCAGTCCAACCCAGTGTAAGACTAAGCGGAATGCGGAAAACCAGGCTATATCTGATCCAAAATCAAAATAATTTCCTTTTCGGTGTCAAGTAGCCTTCATTTTCCTTGTTCCGCTTAAGCTCGTCCCCTACCAGAAGCCAAAAGCCTTGACAGTGCTTGCAAACTCAGAGGAAAGAAGAAAAAGGCAAGAAACAAACTTAAGAACTCTTGTACCATACAAATGAAATTTGAAAATATAATTAGCCTAATGCTTTTAGTAGGCAGTCTATCACAGAAACATGGAACCAAAAACATTTCACAGCTACAACACAGCTTTCAGTGTTGAGTGTAATTGTAAAGAACTTTCTCCTTTTGTTTGCAGACGGTTTCTTACAAAATATATTTAGGGATCCTTTTCAGTCTCTTTCTGAACTTACAGCTCTGTGAGGCTACAAGTGTAATAATTTGTAAGTAATAAATGTATATATATATTTTTTTGTATTGAAATGAATTTATTTTAAAACACTGATTATATTTTCCTTATCACAATATATTCCACTAAGACTTTGTCTCACATTGTAGTTGATCAACAAGAAGCACCACATACGAAAACTGTTGATACCAACACCAATCTTGAGGATGCAATACTTCAGGGCAGAATTAAATATGTTGCTCGAAGCTGCAAAGAGCTTCATGAAAAGTATCATGTTTATGATGGTATGCTCATTTTATGTTAATATTTTATCTTAAGCAACAACTGCATTTAAGTGACTCTGGAATGCTTCTGTTCAAACAGATGGCCTATACTATCTGAACTCATCAAGAGGGGTCCTTTACCAGACGTTCTGTGATATGACCACTGCGGGTGGAGGCTGGACGCTGGTTGCCAGTGTTCATGAAAATAACATCTTTGGAAAGTGTACTGTTGGTGATCGCTGGTCTAGTCAGCAGGGCAGTGAACCAAACATTTGGAACATCATTTCACCAAAAGCCAAAGTATGGCAGACCCCGATGACATCATCCAACCTTACTCCCTCCACATGACAGTAGCACTTTCTTCACACAACTTTTTTCAGCACTCTTTTCAACCCAGTGTTCGAAGACTCACTATATCATTTAATAATGATGATAAACAGAAACATGTTATATTGCATGCAAACGTTCTCTCACATTAGGACATCGTATCATGCAAAGATAATTTTTTTACAGAAAATATATAAGGCTAGGAACTATACTCTCATTCAGGCGTAATAATCAAGAAACTTTGCTGCCATTCCATGGCTGCAGCAGTGCAATGATATTACGCAGCGCCCGTGAGCCCCTGCTTGCACAGGGAACGTGCCTTGCAACCATGGAGACGTATGTGAGAGACGCTGCGTAATATCATTGCACTGCTGCAGCCATGATACGGCAGCAAAGTTCATTGATTATTACGCTGGAATGAGAGTATAGTTCCTAGCCATATCAGCCTAGAAAATCGCAACTTTTCATTTTCCGTCGGTCTTAGTACACGATTTAACTACAGAAGAGTCAAGTTTTAAATAGGAAAAATATCAAAACTCTTTGATCATTTTTAAGCGCGATGCTAACGGTCTAATCAGATTCAATGAACTATGCTAAGCTATGCTAAAAGTGGTACCGCCAGAACCGGAGATCGGCTGAATGGATTCGAAAACGGTAAAACTCAACTGTTTAACTCTAGGGGAGTTGGAAAATGAGCCTATTTTCAAAAAAAGTGGAGTGTTCCTTTAAATATATTCTAGATTAGACATAAAGTAAAATATTTCCAGACTTTTTTTTGTTTTCATTTTGATGATTACAGCTTGCTGCTCATCAAAATAAAAAAAATCAGTATCTCAAATTTATTAGAATATTTAATTTCAAGTTCTATTAAATTACCATTCTCAGGGTATAAATGGGTTTAGGTCAGTAATCCCAACAGCAGTCATGGGGAAGTCTGCAACTTGACAGAAGATGATCATCAAGACCCTCTACAATGAGGGTAAGCCACAGAGGGTCATTGCTGAAAGAGCTGGCTGTTCGCAGAGTGCTGTGCCAAAACGTATTCATGGAAAGTTGACTGGAAGGAAAAAGTATGGTAGGAAAAGGTGTACAAGTGAAAGGAATGGCCGCAGGCTTGAGAAGATTGTCAGGTGAAGCCGATTTAAGAACTTAGGAGAGCTTCAAAAGGAGTGGAATGAAGCTGGAGTCAGTGCATCAAGAGCCACCGCACACAGACGACTTCAGGAAATGGGCTACAACTGTCAAATTCCATGTACCAAGCCACTTCTGAACCAAAAACAACGTCAGAAGCAACTTACCTGGGCTAAGGAGAAAAAGAACGGGACTGTTGCTCAGTGGTCCAAAGTCCTCTTTTCAGATGAAAGTACATTTTGATTTTCATTTGGAAATCAAGGTCCCAGAGTCTAAGAGAGTTGGTCCACTGTGTTTTCTGAAGTCCACAGTCAATGCAGCCATCTACCAGGAAATTTTAGAGCACTTCATGCTTCCTTCTGCTGACAAGCTTTATGGAGATGCTGATTTAATTTTGCAGCAGGATTTGGCACCTGCCCACACTGCCAAAGGTACCAAAAGCTGGTTCAATGACCATGGTGGTACTGTGCTTGATTGGCCAGCAAACTCGTCTGAACTGAATTCTCTATGGGGTATTGTCAAGAGGAAGATGAGAGCAGACCCAACAATGCAGATGACCAGAAGGCAATGATGATCAAAGCAACCTGGGCTTCAATTATACCTGAGCAGTGCCACAGGCTGATTGCCTCCACGCAGGGTTCGAATTACAAAGTGGCTTTCGGGGGAGCCCTATTTTCCGATCCTCCCTGACTGACTTTAATGCTTTTGGTGCATGTTAGGGCATTTAAAACAATAGGTTTACAGTAAACCTATTGTTTACTTAGTAAACCGTTTACTTTAAAACGCAAGCGTCAGTCAGTGTTGTCAGTGTTAGGGCAAACAGCTCTGTCCACGGTTCTGAATCAACCGCGCTTAGGCCTACATCATGCAAATCATGATAAAAAAAAACAGAATAACTCACATAACAATCATAAAAAAAAAATACATCAATATTAAATAGGATTAGGGCCAATCCTCACAAACGCACAGATCAAGTAAGTAATTCCATGATTCTTACCTTAAATCAGAAGTGACCACAGAGGCCTGGGGTCTTCTGTCTTTGCTTTCCGTCCTGTAACCCAGGATGTTGAGGGTCGGTGACCGGCTTTAATCCAAGATGATACAAAAGGCAGAGGGTCAAATTGCAACTTTTAGCGGCAGCGGCGGTATCACCGGCAAGCTAGTTGTAGCTGGTGCGCTGTAATCTAGTGATGGCCGATTTCGAAACACATGCTTCATGAAGCTCCGAAGCTTCATGAATCATTTGTTTCGAATCAGTGATTCGGAGCGTGTATCAAATTGCCAAAGTCACGTGATTTTAGTAAACGAGGCTTCATTACGTCCTCACTGTTTCGAAACATTTCAAAACAGTTCAAAATTTCAGGGGTTCACCGGTAGAGGGCGATGATAAAGTTAACATATGAATCATGCAGATTCACTGAGAAGCATTGAACAAGTGTCTATGGGTTTTACCTGATCTCTGATCAGTTTTATAAATTTGTAGATGTTTTAATTAGACATTAGAATAATTAAAATGAATAATGGTAGTTATTAATCCCTTATTGGCCTGTTTAGCTTGAGCCATGGAACAGAGAAACAAGCCTTGAAAAATGATAAAAGAACAGATATACAGTCACTCTATATGTAGCCTAATCTTATTAGAGAATTAGTTAATTGCATTTAATAGATTTTACTTTCAATAAAACATTTGCAATATATTTGTAAAAGGTGTTTTTACTGAATGTTTAGTTTGAGTTTTGTTGCATTTACACTCTTTTGACCACTAGGGGTCACCGTGGAGTCAAGTGTCAGATTGTTTCGAAGCCTCGAATCATCACGGCACATTTGATTCAACTGCTTCAGTGTTTCACGAAGCCTCGCTCTGCCCATCACTACTGTAATCACTCCTCTTCGTTTGTTTTGTAAATCCAAATTGACTGAGGTTTGGCTGCTTTCTTTTTGACATTCTTATCAGTATCCACAGAGTGTTCCAAAAAATGAATAAAGTATGTTTTGAACTTGAAGCTAACATTCAAATACCAACTCACTGAGAAGTTCAAGTAGTGACGTAAACGTAGTAATTTCAGTGCAGCGCCGCCACGCATGGATGGTCACAGCAGGAGACACAGCGGAAAATAGTTTTCGGAAATAGTAATGTAATGAGCGAATAAACACACAACATTGACACATTTTTAATATCATCATTTATTTCAGGAACCTTAATGTACAGAAAATCAAAATCTATATGCGACACAAAAAATGGACAGTGTTTTAGAGCTCCCCCTAAATGTCTCAAAGTAGGCTATCAGGGGAGCCCAGGTCCTTTTCAGGGGTAATTCGAACCCTGCCTCCATGCCACGCCGCATTGATGCAGTAATTCATGCAAAAGGAGGCCCAACTAAGTATTGAGTGAATAGAAATGAACATACTTTTCTGTTTAAAATATCCTTTTTTTATTTGATCTTCTAAAGTATTCTAATTTTTTGAGATTGTGGGTTTTTGTTAAATGTGAGCCAAAACAATCGCAATTAAAAGAACCAAAGACTTAAAGTACTTCAGTCTGTGTGCATTTAATTTATTTAATACACGAGTTCCACAATTTGAGTTGAATTACTGAAATAAATGAACTTTTCCACAACATTCTAATTTATTGAGATGCACCTGTATGTTTCACATATGCAAGAATAACAAGTTGTACAACGATGGAGGGCTCTGGATCCCGCTCTAGTGCAACCCCTGGTGGATGCAAGTAAAAACAACCTCATAAAATCTGTTTATCTCTAGAGAAAATCCATGATAGACAATTTAATGTTAGGGTAGGCAATTTCAGAAAGGCTAGCAATAACAAACTAGCTTTAAAAGAATAGGATTCCCTCCCTTCAGAGTGCTCTTCCCATGATGAATGCACACAACAGAGTCTGCACAGAGTCATGAGATGACAGATGGCATTAAATTAGGCTCGATTGAGATGCACCTCATGTGACATCAAATGTGCTCCCCATAACATCTCACCATCCTTAGGTTGCCAGGTATTCATTCAAAGGATAAAACGTAAAAGGATCCATTTTCATTTTCTTTGTCTACTGATAAACTTTTTGGAGGCTGAGGTACATCATAAAAGTAGCCCGCAACTGCATTTTCAAAATAGCCCAATTGGGAAAACCGCGACCCTGGGAACACTCACCCTGAATGGCAGTTAAGTGACACAACTGACGCTGGTAGGTGGTGTGACAGTAACAACATGGCAGATGTAGAACCAGAGATGGACTTATTATTGGGATATAAGAGGGTCCATGGCTCTACCATTGGAGAAAGAGTAACAGCTAATTTGGATTACATGTGCCTTGATTTCAAAGTCTCGACACGTTGAATTTCGGTCAAAGTTGTGCAACAGTCAATCAATGTTTGCGGATACCATAGATATAAATGAATCACACTTGCCACACAATTGTCCTTGACTTCTCTAAAACCCATTCTCTGGACCAGATTCTCAATGGTCAAAACCCATTTGTCAAATAAATCACTCTTTCTGCAAAACTGCAAAAACAAGTTTCAGGTAGATAGACCTGAGTGCTTTTAAGGGCTTCACACAACTTTTCCCAGCTCTTCAAAGCTTCAAAAATTACCCAAATTGAATGTTATTATTAATGTGATGACCAAAACATTATTTGTTCATCCTTCATAGGTTGTCCCATTCTTAAATTATATTTCACGATGTTGGAAAGCAAACACTTATTTAAAAATAAAAAAGACAATAAATTGCCACTATAGTAGATGGCTGCAGATGAGTACTTATTTGCTCCTTATTAGCCATTTCCACTCCCTAATATATATATTTTTAATATTTATTAATTTATATTTAGACATTATGAATGATAACAATAATAAAAGTAAATTTTATCTGCATCTCAACTCAAGCTCAGTGCTTTAATGTTATCCCCCACAGCGCTGCCAAGTCCGGGGCTGGTGTCAACTTAGAATTTGATGGCACCATTGCTATTTATTGGACTTAACCAATAAGCAAGGTAAGCAGCCGCCTTAGGGCCACAGGGAATTAGGGGGCCCCCGACGAATACCAAGAAGCCTATATAAATCATCTAATATATATTTTCTATTTTAAGTCGTAAAGTGAGCAGGATATATTAAAATGTAGCGTGTGGATTGGGTAGGCATGTATTCATGATACTAAGCGGGGCAGCTGGTCTCAGAGCCCTCCCCAGCTCTACAGCGCCACACAAACTTCTACGGTAAATCTGTGGTGAACAATGGAACTGCAGCTCCTTCTCAGAGCCATTTTGGCAGATTTCTGGCTGCCCCACTTATTTCCACGTGACGTCCTCACGTAAACCTCGCTCCAGACCTAGACGATATCAGTCCGTGTCTGTAACTAGATGGCATGTCTGTTTTATGTTTTTCTGAGAATAGACATGACTGTTTTCTTCACAGGAATTTTACATAACTTGTAATATTCTAAAACAACATTCTGACGCAATAAATACTATATTAAGTCAATGGACTATATGCACGGTTACTTCCTGGTTGATCGTTAAGCCAGCTCGGGCATTTCCGGTGAACTGTTAGCTGTTCATTCTGTAGTCGTTGTACATCAAAGGTTGACTTTTTAATGTTGTATTCATATTTTAATGCAGTTATCACATTTACCTAATTTGCCAATAAACCAGTTGTATTGATTGCAATAAAGACGAAGCTATTCAGACCGTTTATAAACGCTGTGTCTGTAATTAGAGACACACACATTTTTTCCTCAGCACTTCAAATGTTATTTTTAATGTGGTGACCACAAACATTACTTGTTCATCCTTCTGAGATTGTCCCCATTGTAAAACCGATCGTTTAAAGATGTAGTAAATTCATCATTTGATAGAAAACACTTATTTAAAAATTAAAAAAGACAATATTACCACTTTAACCAGCAGGTGGCGGCAAAGTAGCATGTATTTGCGCATTTGTGATCCATTTCCTCTAATCGTTTTTCGACTAAATATTAAACAATAAATAACTAGGTTTACAAATACATTTTGTCAATGTGAAGTATGAAATACTTGCAAAATCTTAAGAAAAACAATAACTTTTATAGTGAATTAATTAAACAGAAAATTAGTACTGCACTTTTACCTTGTAATCACAGCAGCTCAATGCAGCGCAAGATCTTATAAAAACACTAATTTTATTCAATGAATCTAACATATATAATATAATATTTAATTTTTGAAGCTTTTTTTTTTTCACATAGAAGTGTGAAAACTTATACTCGAATTGAATTTAGCCGAGGAGGAACACTGAGGTACGTCTTTATTTATTTTTTATGCGTGTTACGTTTGAATAACTAAATTAATGCTATGCCTGTCTATTTAAGTGACTATAATCTGATAATAAACTAAGTATTACATTACTGAAGCTCAACACACCAGCAGATGACATCTCACCGGAAGTTTTCGAGCTGGCTAATATTAATGCGGAAGTTCTAAAGAACGCTCCGTGCATATAGGCTGCGTTCCAGTTCAGTTTTTAAATGCCCTTCCCTCGCTAACTTCACTCGTGCTGCGTTCCAATTCGCCAACTTATACTACGCCCTAAAAGTATGTACTCTTTCTGTGAACAAAAAGTACTTACTTTTGAGTGTGTAGTAAAAGAGTAGACAAGCTTTGGTGTAAAGTTTGGAATCGGTTGGTTCAGGAATGTGCTACCAGGATGGTGTGTCCATTAAAACACAGTGGATCTAGTACTCAGTCCATGATCTTTATTTGACATTTGGAGGCATAGGAATTGAGCCATGGCAACATAAGTTTCTGACAGAGTTGTATGGTGTCTAAAAACCAAAACAATAAAGAACAAACAAGTCTTAGATACAATTAACAATATGACTCAAACAAATCATATAATCCAATTAACACAGCAAAACAGTTTAACAATCAAATGAGCACTAATGCATATGAATTAAATCACATAAAACTCAAACATACATAGCTTCAAGAAATAACATTAAATACCAAAAGAAATAAACTTACATAATCAGAAACGCATCAACTCTACTAGAGGCTCTCTTTGAGGAGAAGGACAAGGAATGTCAGGTTCAGCTGCATGCCTCACACACACCAAACAACATCAGCTAAATAATGATTCTGTGCACCTGAGGAGACTTAGCTCCACCCCTGGCTGACATTGTCATGTGACCACCTGGGAATTCTCAACAGCCGCCCCCAAATATGGCAACATATTTGCATTTAAAGAATTCTGTACAATTATTTTGAGTCATCTGAAAACTTACTAAGTTCCACCAAACGGCTGACAGGGCGTACATAGGTTTTCCCATCAATAATAACTTCCACAACCCTTATCCTGCCATCAGAACTTGGCAAGATCTTTGTAACAGTTCCTATAGGCCAGAGTCCCCGTGGAAGCTGAGGATCCACTACCATAACTACAGCATCACTTGAAATTGAATTCCCATCCTGTTTCCACTTCTGGCGACCTTGAAGAGAAGGAAGATAATCTTTAATGAAGCTTGACCAAAATCTGTCAGCCAGTACTTGGCTATGTCTCCACTTCCTACGTGAAAGAATTTCTGAGTCAGCATACATTACTTGAGGAAGGGAAGCATCTTGCCGCCCCATCAACAGTATATTTGGAGTTATAGGATCCGGGTCTGTGATATTAGAAGACACATATCCAAGGGGTTTAGAATTTAACATCTCTTCCACTTCAACAAGTACTGTATATAGAACTTCCTCTGAAAGCATCTATGAACCCAGTGTCACCCGTAAGGCTGTCTTAATGGATCTGACCTCTCTCTCCCAGCAGCCTCCAAAATGTGGAGAATATGGAGGATTAAAGTTAAATCGAATCTGATATTGAGAAAGCAAATCCTGAAGAGCAGGACTAAGTTGATCAAAGGCTTCTCTGAGCTCTCTCTCTCCTCCCCGGAAATTAGTTCCTTGATCCGATATGAGCTCATAGGGACGACCTCTACGAGCTATGAAACGTCGGAGGGCTAGTAGGAAACGGTCTGTATCCAACCCAGATAGAAGCTCGAGATGAACACATCGTGTTGTCTGACATTTGAAAAGAAGACCCCACCGTTTCTCCTGTCTACGACCCACAATGATACTGAAAGGGCCAAAACAGTCCATGCCTGTTGACCAAAAGGGGGGCTTATAAAAGGCGGAGTCTTGAGGGAGGAAGGTCTGCCATCCTAGGGACTGAAGGAGAACCTTTCCATCTCCGACATTCACAACATAATCGTTGAACTGACTTTACCGCTTGCCGTCCACGTAAAATCCAATATTTTCTTCGAAGTTGAGCGAAAATTCTTTGTGGTCCTGGATGACACAAAGTTGAGTCAAAATATGCAATCAGAAGCTTAGTAATTGGATTCTTAGGATCCAAAACTATTGGATGGAGAGCTTCTGACTCCAAGTCCTTACTCTGACGGAGGCGTCCTCCTACTCTTATAAGACCTGTCACAGGATCATACTCGGGTGCCAATTCAACAAGCCTACTCCGTGCAGAAACATCCTGACCTAATTGGAGTAACTTAAACTCCTCAGGAAAATCTTCTTCTTGTGCATGACGTAGTAGTAACAGCTCTGCTTGATTCTGACTGAGTCGGTTCTCTGGTGTAGAATCAGGAGAAAAGTTCTCGATGGTATATGAAACAAGCTGTGACCAAGTGTTGAATTGGGAAGGATTTAATTTGGAAAGACTTGATGAAACTTGTGTCTGGCCACAAAACAAAGGTTTCCGCAATTCCAGTGCCACATCATCAGAAACAATACTTGGATATTTAGGCCATTGATGGGAAGGTAAAGTGAGGAAAGGAGGTCCTCGAAACCAGCGACTAGTAGGGGATAACTCAGCCAACCTCTTTCCCCTAGTAATGTCATCTGCCGGATTGTTTCCAGTGTCCACATATCTCCATTGTTCTGCTGTAGTGTGGTCTAAGATCTCAGTGACACGATTAGCAACAAACACCTTATACCGGCAAGATTCAGAGCGAATCCATGTCAAAACTGTAGTTGAATCAGACCAAAGTGTAACTTTATGAAGGGGCACAGAGAGTTCCTTTACTAGGAGATTTGCTAGCTGAGATCCAGAAAGAGCAGCACATAGCTCCAGACGTGGGATGGATATGGTCTTCTTTGGGGCGACCCTAGATCGAGCCAAAACGAATGAGGTGATAACTTCATTCTCATTTGAAAGACGAAGATAGGCTACCGCTCCATAAGCCTGCTCCGATGCATCACAGAATATGTGCAATTCCCTCATCTCGTCATTTGATCCTGCTGATCCATACCACCATGGAACTTGAAATTTACTCAAGCAGGATAGCTCATTCTCCCAAGCTACCCAGCTCACCTTAATGCCTTCAGGAATATCTGGATCATCCCATCCTCTTCCGGGTTTGATCCACAACTGCTGGAGCATAATCTTAGCACGGGTAGTAAAAGGAATAATAAACCCTAAGGGATCATATTGCCGGGCAAGGATGCGATACAGAACTCGCAAAGTAAGGGTCTGATATCCCACTGGACGATGCTTATACCCCAAAGTATCTTGCATACAATGCCAACTCAGTCCAAGTGTACCCTCACATGGATCATTGCAATCATGGCTCAGCCATAAGTCGGTCTGCAGGGAACGAGCTTCCTCCGGTAAATGGTCAATCACAGAGGTATAATTACTGATCCACTGCCTAATCTCAAAGCCTCCTTCACTCAAAACAGAACATAATTTCATGATCATTTCCTTTGCTTCACCCATAGTAGGAAAGCTTTGCAAGCAGTTATCCACATAGAATGAGGTAAGGACTGAATCTTGAACTTCTGGATAGGTCATGGATAAACCTTGTACATGTCTTTGAAGGGTATAAATAGCACAACAGGGACTTGACGTAGTACCAAATGGTAGAACTTGCCACTCATACACATCAGGTGGAGCATCTCTGGTCATATTTCTCCACAAAAAAACGTAATAAAGGCCTATCCGAAGGCAGTAATCGAACTTGATGGAACATGGCTCGAATATCACCACTAATTGCAATTTGATGTTCTCTGAAACGAAGAAGAACTCCAAGAAGAGACGGGCCCAAGATAGGGCCAGGCAACAGAGAGGAATTCAGACTTTTGCCATTATACTGGTAGGAACAATCGAAGACTAAACGATGTTTCCCATTATGTTCAACTAAATGATGGGGTACATACCAGGATTCATCAGTGAGAACAATTTCTTCTGGAGTCAATTTCTTCACATAGCCAGAGTTCACAAGTTTTTGAATTTCCTGATCATATATTGCTGCACGCACTGGATTCTTTGCAAGTTGCCGTTCTGTGCGACGCAGTGATGGCATTACTGATTGCTGGGGAGCATTCAATTTCGGTGCATGTTTGGCTCGAAGTAAGGGAGTAGCATATCTTACAACACCATTGATCTCTAGAAATTCTGTTCTCTGCTCCAGGCATTCGAGAGCCTCTTTGTCTTGCTTTGATTGTAAAGCAGCCTTTGATGTCTGGGAATAAGGTAGTACATCAACCTGCCACAATCTTTCCACATCCCCTTGTAACTGATCTCTAGTTGAAGCAGCTAAAAAATAGCACTGAGAGGTAGAAGTAATTTCTGGTATCAAAGAAGTAGGACCTTGCAATACCCATCCTAAGGGAGTATGTAGTGCAGCTGGACTTCCGGGAGGACCAAACACTACTGGTTCAGTAGAGCATAGCAGGTGGGGATGGTCTGCTCCTACTAACAACAGAGGCTTAACCTGATTAAATTCTTCAAGCGGAATACCTCTGAGATGTTGATAACATTGTTGAAGAGTGCGGACAGGGTAAGTCTGTTCAGGTAAATCCAACATCTTGGATGTGAATGCTGCTCTGATCCGATATTTCTTTTGCTTAATGGAAGCTGGAGAGATCGAAAATGTAACATTACTACCTTCAATCTTCTCCGAACCCTGTCGAATTGTTCTCAACCTCAGGGACTCAGCCGCCCCATTCAAACCCAGCATATCCGCTGCAGGAGAAAGGAGCATAGTTCTTTCTGAACCATCATCAAGAGTGGCATAGGTCTCCACAGTCCTTCCTTGATAACTCAGAATAACTTTTGCCACCTTCAAAAGGACAGAGTTAAGACCACTTGGTCTACTCAAATAGAATATACCAGAGTCAGGTTTCCGAACATTGATTTCGTGCAGGATTCCTAGATGGCGCCCTTCACAAGAAGGACAATACTTCTTCAAATCACACTTCGATGAATGATGTGTCCGACCACATCTCCAACAACGACGATTATCCAGGATCCATTTTCTCTTAGCATCTACATCAAACTGTTGGAATTCCGGACACTGACTCAGGTGATGAGCTTGATTTCCACAGAAGGCACAGAATGGTTTGGTTTCTACTCGTGGTTTGCGATATGAACTATTAGATGGAAACCTTCCTTGTTGGTTACAGCTCTCATCTTGATTTACAACCTGCATAAAAGCAGCTGTAGAAAAAGAAGACTTCATAGGTTTCCCTTCTCTCACTCATCTTGGGTGCCCCTTTTGACTGATCAAATACTTGAACTACTAAACTTTGACATTCTGCTTCCTCTTCAAGCCATTTAGCAAAATCCACAAGATTATAAGGCACATCTGGATTGACAGTTCGAGCATGTCTAGCAAAACTGGAAACATGATGTGCTGGAAGTTTACTTAAAAGCTGGTGAACATGAGAAGCACATGCCAGTTCCTTTGCCCCTTCATCCTGACCCCATGACTGAAGCATGCCTACAAATGCCTGGACTCGTAATGCAAACTGACTGAATCCATTGGAATCCCCGGAACGAATAGATGGAAGGCTCTGAATGGAAGCAATCTCCCGCAACACCAAGTGATGAGGCTGACCATATTTCCTTTGGAGGGCTTTTAGTGCTGTAGTATAAGGCTGGGGATCATGAGCATAGGCCAAAGCTAAGTGCCGAGCAGCATCTAGCTTTAAATGATCCAAAAGTATATGATATTTATACTGCTCAGTTTCCTCTGGAGACAGCAGATTCTTCAGTGCCATATTTAGCATTGCAAATTCTTGAGGATCATTACTTTTAAAGCATGGAAATGAAGGTCTCTCAACTGGACCCAACCTTAAAGTCCCAGATGGTAGAGAGGGCTGAACATAATCTGCTGCTGCTACTGGTTGACTCATAGTTGAAGCTCTAGTAGGGATCACTGATGGACGGCCAAATGATGTCTGAGGTACAGACACAGGAACATTACTAATAGCGGTCACATCTGAGGGTCTAGTAAAAGGCCCTACTGGTCTCATCGAAACTGGAGGTATCGAAGGAACTTGACTAGTTGAGGATGTTACTGCCATTGGAAAGAGAGAGCTTGGATGAACAAATGGACCATAAGGTGGATATAATGCAGGAGTAGAAAAGGGCGCTGGATAATTTGGAAACATCCATGGGAAGAAGGCATTACCCGGCATCTGACTGGAAACAGGCCCAACACTTTGTTACATGCTGATCATTGGATGGATAGATTGGATATAATGGGTGTTGTACTGATGATGAAAACCAAGGAGGAACATTGCCAAACTGAGTTGGATTCATACTCATTACAGGAGGATTTTCTGAAGACTGAGACTGCAAATGAATATGCTGTGTAGCAACAGGTTCAGTTGACATTTGTGTATCAGGAAGCTGTAGAGAACATGGTTCTAATGACCCTCTCCCTTCTTGTGGCAATGGTGTAGGCAGCATAGATCGTGGTGGAGGAGGGAGAGTACTTTGTCTGCTGAGTTTAGGAGGAGATGTAGATGGATCAGTATCTCGTTTTGCCTCATGTTGTCTTAGGCATTCACCCAATTCAAGGACAAGAGAAGCTCTGGTTTTGCCATCCTCTTGATTAGGTTTAACAACAGGAGATGATTGATTAGAACTCTGGTCAGAACTGATTGAAAAAGAAGAACTTCTACTTCTTATATGCATTGTTCTCATTGTCTGACTCAGTTCTGACAACATTCCTTTTATTTGCTGTACATCTGCAGCAAGACTTCTCACCTCAGCTTGAGTCTCAGATATGGCAGCACCCTGTGATAATTCCAGAGGCACAGAATGCTCAGAAGTGATTTCTCCTTGTGTACAAACTGGGATACTGGGCTGAGTCAATAAATAATCCTGATGCCATCTAGGAGGTTTTGATACACGTTTAGGTCTCCTAGAATCATCATCCTTCTCCATCCTAGCAGCCTCTCCGGCTCGAAGGACCATGTAAAGTTTGGAATCGGTTGGTTCAGGAATGTGCTACCAGGATGGTGTGTCCATTAAAACACAGTGGATCTAGTACTCAGTCCATGATCTTTATTTGACATTTGGAGGCATAGGAATTGAGCCATGGCAACATAAGTTTCTGACAGAGTTGTATGGTGTCTAAAAACCAAAACAATAAAGAACAAACAAGTCTTAGATACAATTAACAATATGACTCAAACAAATCATATAATCCAATTAACACAGCAAAACAGTTTAACAATCAAATGAGCACTAATGCATATGAATTAAATCACATAAAACTCAAACATACATAGCTTCAAGAAATAACATTAAATACCAAAAGAAATAAACTTACATAATCAGAAACGCATCAACTCTACTAGAGGCTCTCTTTGAGGAGAAGGACAAGGAATGTCAGGTTCAGCTGCATGCCTCACACACACCAAACAACATCAGCTAAATAATGATTCTGTGCACCTGAGGAGACTTAGCTCCACCCCTGGCTGACATTGTCATGTGACCACCTGGGAATTCTCAACATTTGGGACATACTAACACGTCATACAATCGCGTCTTTTCTCTCTGTCGCATCCAGTCACCGTAAACTGGCCTGTCAATCATCTTACATCCTCCACATTTCATTTAGTTAATTTCCTACCGTATCAGAGTGAAATGCAGCACGTTGATCTGCAGTCGCGAGTCTTTCATGTGGAGAACTGTCCTCATATTAATGTATAATGATGCATTTAAAAGTTAATGGCCATTCGGATCTTCATAAAAGTCCACATTGGTATTTGCAGATGAAAAATAACACGGGTAACATTAAATATATATTTTCTATCAGGTTAAACTGATTATTAGTCACTCAAATCTCTCAGCGTCGATTGCATATATCCGCCATGTTTTGTAGTTTTTTAACACTTTTTACTCGTGTTTGTAGTTCTGAACTGAATCCTCGTCCAATGCGCAATGGGTTGTGGGCAATATTAGCCTCTATAGTGTGCACGGATCCACACTTCGAAAATCTACCGGAAATAGTAGACCATCCGGGGACTTTTGGCATACTCTTTTCAACATACTATGCTTTGGGACACACTTATTTTAATCTCACATACTATTTAGGATGGATAGTATGGACATTGGAACGCAGGGTTGGTCTTGTTGACTCGGATGTACGTCATTGCTTACGTTGCACGAGTGCCCACTTCTGGCGGAACCTTGCAATGGGCTGAACTGGAACGTCCTAAGCCCTTCATCACTTGGAATTCGCAATGGAGCTGATTTATTATTTATTTTGTCCCCTTAAAAATTGTTTAATACAGCATTCTATATGTATATATGTGTGTTTTAAATGTTTTAAAAAATAATTAAAATATCATAGAGTTGTTTGTGGTGGAGTAAATTAAACGTGATATGCGGTGATGTCATAATCGTGTTGCATTGTGGGTTATGAAGCTGCCTGAAGTGTACATATGAAGTAGACTCGCTCCCTCGGTCAAAATCGAGGGAGCGAGGGTCTGTCCATAAACTTCCCTCGTCCACTTCACGAAGTGGAACGCACTTCAAAATGGCGGCAGGGTTTCCCCGTAGGGGAAGTGTTTAGGGAAGTTTGCGAGTGTGTGCACGGGCGGACTGGCCATCTGGCATACCGGGCACTTTCCCGGTGGGCCGGCGTGCTTTTAGGGGCCGACGGTCGCCGACCGCAAAACAAAAAAAACAAAAATGAAAGTGAAAGTGGTAGGCCTAGATCGGCAGCCCAATACTTTTTCAATAAGTAGTAAAGCAATACAAACGCAAACGGGCGTTTTAGAAACATTTTGAGTCACCCCTCCCTTGCCTCACAGTGGTTTGGTCCACCGCGCACGTCACTCGCTTGTGTGTAGATTATGTAAAGTCCGGCGGCGCCGGAGTTCCAGTAAGTCGGCTGTCAAGGCTATTTTATTCAAAAACATCGGATGAAGTGATTATTTTCTCTTTAATGCTGACGGTGCTGAGTAATTGGTCATTACTAAAAACTTAAAAAATTCAAATACACACATAAAATAATGTCAAAATGCCTGTCTTGGCGAGTATTCATGTAAACACAGTCAGTTGTTTTAAACACACGTGTAACAATATAATGGATCAGCAGCCTAATATACCTGCTGCCAAATTATATATCAAATTATATCTACATGGCAGTTTTTCCCCATGGTATCTATGTCCAAATTGTGGCCATTGAAAATACTGAGTGGCTAGTAAGGAAAACCACTAGCCACAGTGGCTGGCGAGCACTGATGGCAATGCAATTAATCATACCATGCAACAACAACAACAAAAGATGATAATTGATGATTTTTTTCCCCAATTTTAGCGATTATAATGTTACCTAGCTTGTTTACCATAGCTTGTTGGATATGTCACCCACACCAACAACAATTAACATTGTGATAATAATATGTAAACTGTAATAAGGCTAATAGATTTACTGTTGTGTGTTGGGTTATGCTCAGTGTGTATTCATCGTATTTTGGTGTCTTGGTTGTAAACAACTTAAAAAAAAAAATTTATATATATACATATATATATAATATATATATAATGAAATTATATAATTGGTAATATATAACTATATAGTCATGAAATTATATATATATATATATATATATACCCAGCTAACACACGACGTAACAGTTACGTAATGTATTCGTACTTTTTGGTAATGTCATGACTTACTAACTGACAACGTAACTACGACGTCGCATGCCAGTAATTTCATTACCTTCAGATTACCATCTCACAACGTCGTCAGTACGTTCTCCTAACGTTATAAGATTACCAAGAACGTTCCAGATACGTCCTCTATTCGTGATATATTGGTAATTCCATGACTTACTGGCAACGTAGCAGCAACGTCATGTGCTCGTAATTTCATTACCATCATTTACACATTCTTTATATGTTATTATTACCAGAATTTGCAATATAAAACGTGTAATTAAATGTCAGACACAAGACTGAAATGTCCCCTTAAGAAAAAAAAAGGTTTCTTTTCACCAAATCAGAGTATGGATGACTGTTTTTTATATATAGTGACGTGACATACAGCGCGCGCCTCCACAAATGTAGTGCGCGCGTGCCCACAGTATGTTGATAAGAGTGTAAAGTTAATTTTTCTGAGAGAAGAATTTATTTTTCCGAGGTGACAACGAATAAATGGCTTTTATAAAAATGTATAAAGTTAACTTTGGAAAGACGCAAAACCTTTTTTTATTGTTATGTTTACGTTAGTGCAGGTGGCCGTTAGAGTTGCCATGGCAACCGGGAAAACATTCAAGCTGCTGGAGAGGATAGCGTCGACGTTTCTCCGTGTTTCTCGTCAGTTTTATAGCAATAAAGTTCAACAACTGCGTCAGATTGGTTAAGTAACATTACCCACAGTCTACTTTAAGTACTTTTGTTAATATTTTTACCTTTGTGATTTCCTTGATCGTCTGAAATATATGTTATGCAAAATGTTACATTAGCATAGCATATGTTTTTAATGATACTGAGAGCAAAACGTCTTGAATGCTTTTATTTTATGTTTCGCTGTAGGCTATATGTTTTTATTTATAGTTTGAGTGTATTTCATTATTTTTATTTGGAGTTTTATTCATGTTCTGTGTGTTTTTCAAAATAAATTAATTGAATTAATTTCGAGTCTGCATTCCTCGTTCACAGCTGTTGGAATAGCCTTTACATTAGTTTGGGCAAATGAGGACATAAATTAGGTTAAACTACTGCATGTCCGCCCATAGAAAAATAAATAAAAATAAGAATTACCAACTGATGACCAACACACAACTATTGATACACAACGTTGCCACGACGTCGCAGTTACTAACTGGCAACGTCACAAAGTTACGTTGTGGCGACGTATAGGCACCTTTCACTTTTCCGGTTGCCACGACGTAACTAGTTACGTCGCCAAGACGAAAGTTTGGTCACCAAATTACGTTGCAGTTACGTAACAGTCACGTATTTTGGTTAGCTGGGTATATATATATATATATATATATATATATATATATATATATATATATATATATATATAATAAAAAGCGGAAGGACAGGTGGTATTTGTGATCTTATGTGGTGGTGGGCCGGTCTGGGCCAAAATGCCAGGGCCGATTTTTGGTCCCAGTCCATGTGTGTCTAAAACTGGACTGGAACGCAGCCTAAGTCCATTCTGAAGATGGCATTCTAGGCGTTTGTCGTGAGTACTAGTCTGTCAATCATCAGTAGAGCGCCCCCCTTAGGCTAAATAATGCAAGGACATTAGAATTCTGCCCAAAGGTGAGTCTGTGTTCAGCGATTAGGATATAAAGTTTACAAAATGTTTATCATAGACTAGCGCTAAGACCCAGAATCTGCCCTACCTAAATTTACGGCCAGGAGCTGTCACTGGTCTACAGTGTGAAAAATGATAGTGCTGTGAATGTCACATTTTGAAAAAAATAAATAAATATATATATAAATATAAACATTATATATATATATATATATATATATATATATATATATATATATAGATATATATATAATATTAATATACATGGATCACGTGTTCCTATGTTCCAAACCGGAAGACAGAAATCGCTCTGAAAAATGCAAAAATAACTAATTTCAAATTATAAATAAAATAAATGAGTACCTTTAGTGTTTTCAATGATGTGCAGCCTATACATATCTGTTCACAGCTCAAAAAATGTGTTCTGGGGTTTCATGACCCTTTAACAACCTCTTGAATGATGTCCTGGAAGATGTGAACTTTGTTTACATGAAAAAGAAAGGGGTTTTTCTCTAGCAAGGTGAAAAATCTGTTACATTTTAATCTGGAAATTGTGTACTCGGACTACCATTGGCCTTAGGCGTGCCGAAGCAGGCGGCTTCGCAAGGGTATGAACTCTCCGACAAGGGTGAGCAAGGGTGAGTTCTCCGACGCTATAATTCCGATCGTTTCGCGGAAGAAATTAATTTTATGACCTGCCCCCTCAACCCCCTCTGGAATTCCGATGACTCGCAAATTCTGACTGTGGCTTCGGCCTTTGAGATCATTTAACTTTGTCATTAGGGCCTTGTTATCTTTCGACAATCGCATGCAGATACTCTCCAGAATCTGCACTCTCTTATCCACATCTTGCAATGAGGTTTCCACCACTTGTGTTTGAGAGGTGAATGATTCAAAAGTAGTCTTTAGAACATCAGTTGAAGTCCATGTCTTCTCTCTGAATTTCTCTAAATTGTCATTTACAGATGACAGTGAAGGACTGTCACCATGTTGCATAGTGGGCGCAGAGTGTTCAAGGTCTGTCTCTACCAATTTGCGCATGTTAGTGCGCTAATTGGCTTGCCTTGATGTGCTAGAGAGCATTGTAGACTTATATTTACAACAAATATATGCGCATTAAGCAGATTGTGCAGTAATTTCTGAATTAACTGCAGGAGCAGGTGAGGAACGCATCTATTCACTATCCCTGCTCCACAGATTTGTTGTCGTGTGTTGAAATTAAAAATATAATAAAACAGTGTGTCTGTGTCTGTCCTCTGAATGTGACCCACAATCTCTGATTACCCTCCGTAGCCATGAGGAAATATTTCACATTCAAAACCATGTGTACATACAAGTGTTTTTATTAATATCAACAACAATTAAAAAAAAAAAATCTTTATTTTGTATTAATTTGTCTGAATGAGTTTAACCAACAGTAAACATCATTCGTACTGGCACAAGAAAACACAAAGCATGCTTATAATAATACTGCATTTTAGCTAATTGTTTGGAAAGGGTTTCACTGCTAGACACCTGCAGCAGAAGATTGTAGATTTAGTCATCTCCTCCACAGAGATTCAGTAGAGCTCTCTGGTAGTCACCCTTAGTGTGCTCCTGAGGAGAAAAAGACAATAAAAAGAGTTAATTAAAATGCTTCTTGAATGAAGGCAAACTAAGAGCAGAAAGAAAAGAAGAGGGAAATTATATAAAAAACTAGAATGTACATTCCAGTTGTTAGGGTGTTCTGGGTGGTTGAAGTTTTTCTGGGTCATTACTTGTGGGTTTTTAGGGTGTTGGGTGGTTGCTACGGTATCCTGGGTGGTTTCTAAGATGTTACTAGGCGGTTGCTATAATGTTGCTAGGTGGTTTGTAGTTGCCACAGATGGTTACTATGGAGTTTTTATAGAGTTCTTAGTATGTTTTAGATTGATTTAGCATTTAGCTATTCACTGCTAGCATGTTGGAAGTGCTGTTTACTAGCATGAGTTAAAAGAGCCAACCCCCATCTCTCTACAATGTTCTGATGCAGAGATACAAGTCTTGCTAAACAGTTGCTAGGGTACTCTGTTTGGTTGCTAGGGAATGGCTTGGCAGCTGCCAGTGATGATACTCCAAGGGCTGCTTGCCAGTATGAATGATATAAACCAACCCCTATGCCTCTGACATTCAGATTAGAAGGTATCCCTCTTTGGGTTTGGGTTGCTAGGGTGCTCTTAATGGTTGCTAGGGTGTGGCTATGAAGTGTTGAAGGTGTTTCATGATTGGCTGTTTTCTGCCCCGTGTCAAACAAGCCCACCCTCATGTTTCTATGACACTTCTATGCAAAGATTTCTTTTTGAATGGAAGTCTATGGAACTTGCTGCTAGGGTGCTCTAAATGGTTGTTAGGGCGTGGCTTGATAGTTTAATTAAGATTCTGAGAGAATGATTGGTTGCCTGAGTGAAATGAGCCCACCCCCTTGTCTCTAAGACATTGTGATTCAGAGTTATGTTTAATTCAAAATCCCTATGCAAGTAGGAAAAACATGTATGTGCAATAGGCATTCCCTTCACCATTATATGTCAATAGGGCAACTTTGGGTAGCTCTTGCCCCCCAGGGGTACAACTTATAGCCCATAGCGAGGTATGTTCTTGCAGACCCTGCCAGCATCTTCAAATGTGGTAATGTTTCTACGAAATCCTTGTTCAGAGCTACAGTATGACCCGTCAAAGTTTATCCCAATGTAAAGTCTATGGGACTTTTTCGCCCCCTTTTGTGCCCATTGGGCAAAGATCGTACATCCGATCGCTAAGAAAAGTCATAGCACACCTCTCCTCAATAATCCGCACGATTTCACACCTCATGCATGGATCTATGACAAATGGTGCGGGACAAGTAGCGCACCAAATTTTGTCCAGAAGAAGAATAAGTATGCAAGAGAACAATAGTGCCAAAGGTAAGCACCAGTAATAAGTTTAAATTGTAGAACAATATGTTGGCTTTCTCAAGTCAACATAATGAATAAGAAAGATAGAGGCAATTGAATACTTACTAAAATTGTCTGTTGCAGAGATTTTCCAAAATTCCTCTTAAACTCTGTGCGGACCTTCATTAGATCAACTTCACAGCGGGAGACGATGATGCGGGTTACTACCTTCTCTTTCACACTTTTACTCTGCAAACATCAAAATCGATAGAAGAATCTGACCCACATAACTTAAATTCAGCTAATGTCAACTCATTACATGTCAAGTGACATTTAGTCAAAATTAGATACTCACCTTCATGGCGTCATTGAGTCTGCTGGCAAAATACAGATGTTTGTTCTCCAAGCACTCAACTGCAGAAAGACAGATCAATCGTAAGAAAAGGTTACAGGTTCTCAGACTCTTCAGTTCTCCTCTGGCTTCATGCCACTAATGCATTTCCAAAGGGCTTTGCACAAAATCTTCCTCTCTAAACAGCTTGCGATTATATTAATTAAGACATGATAAAGGGATTCTCAAGGTAGGAGTAAGAGTGTGAAAGAGTAATTGAGCCTTCATAAAATCTGCCAAGCACATCTCTTAAGTGTGCTGACAGTTGGACGACAGCTTGTATGTAGAACAGACAGCTGATAGATACCTAGTGTGAGGAAGGATTTTTCCAGATCTCCCTTCACCTCCTTTCGAATGCTCTCCTTAATGTCATATGGGCTGTATCTCTTGTACCTGTCAAACACTGAGAAAAAGAGGCCTTGATTAGGTTGTTGCACAAAGGATTATATTGACAGTTGACTTTAAAGCATCTCTGTTCATGTGTCACCTTTCTGCAGGTGTGGGACACTCCTCTCACAGAAGATTGAAATCCAGGTGGTCACATCAGTTCCTTTTCGCTTCACTCCAGCATCATAAAGAGCCTAAATATCACCATAATGGACACACGATTACAAACTTTTTGGTTATTCCAGCGGTCATCTGAATGCACAATGGTTTATCATAATATTATTTTAAACATGTTGAATAAATATTCTGCGACTATGACTATGAATCAGTTGAATTTCTTTGGTTAAAAGGGCTCTACTCACTCTTGCATCATTGTCAATCTTCTCATAGTCCACCACGTTACTCGGCTCATCTCTCTTGGTCTGTGGACATGAATGAACACAGGTATGAACACAGCAATACAAAATCTGCAAATTGGCTATATTGGCTGTAAAGGAATTACCTGTTGAATATTGTGAAATAAAGCTGAATTTGATCATAATTACCTCAAATAACTGTTATAGTATGAGAAATTATTGGTTAATCTATGTTACCTGTACAAGGGCCAGGAGCAGCTTAGCGAAATCACCAGATGTGTCTCCAGAAACATCTTTCTCCAAATCCTTCTTAAACACTGCAGGAGAAAAAGGGACATGAATACCATTGTAGGCTATGTGTGCTGTTTATGCTTTTTAAGGGAACTCACTTTCTTTGTAAACCTTCTTGATTTCCATCAGCTCTTCTTTATTGCGAGAGCACATTATCTCAATAAGAGTCTCCTCATCAGTGCCCAGACCCTGCAAAACACATGGGACTGTCACATGAATGCAACTCTAAAGAAGTTTTTTGTATTGTGTGGTTTTATAAAAGGCACTGCTCCGTCGTGCCTAACAACGCCCTTTAGCTGTTATAAATTCACTGTAATCCACGGCTTCTTGGGGTCTATTGCTTTTATAAAACGGTTACCACACAATACAAATATTAAAGCCAAAAAATATGTATCAATGCAACATTCATGAAGTAAAATCATTAAAAAGCTTTCTTCCGCTGGAAAAAATTGTCCCTGACCGTGAACAGCAACAGAACTTACATTTATTACGCCATTAGATGGCGGCAAAGATTGTCTTTGTGAGCAAGTCAGTGTCAGCAGGGCATGGGAAAACCCATTAAATGTTAAAAGGACAAGATCGCAGCAGACATTCAAATGGATTTTTTTATTATAAACATATGACTGACCTGAAGGAAAATGTTAAATTTGAATGCAGGTAATACACTCGGTCACTCGATATCTCTCTCACAATACTTCAGTAAACAAAATCAATAGAGAACAAACATGTTTACGTTGCTAAGAGTGGATCCTAAGACAGATCCAGCAACATACACACTGCAGCGATAATTATGTGTCTATTGTAATTTTACAACAGCTTTGAACGCAAACTATCTGTGTTATAAAATATTTTCAATTCAAATAAATGCTGTCTTTTGAACTTTCTATTTCTCAAAAAAAATTCTTGAGCACCAAATTAGCATATTAGAATGATTTAAGAAAGAATCATGTGACACTGAAAGAACATTTTAAATATGGACCAGGAGCTGAATTTTAAAACAGGGGAGAGCAGTTAGCAAACAAGAGTTTTCATAAATAATTACAGATCAATGCAACATACTTTCATTGATGATTTCAGTTCAGATGCATCATACTGTGCTATGCTCTTCATCAACCCCAGAATCAGATGCTCCAGAGAGCCTGAGAGCGCCCCCTTCAGGGCACTTACCAAATCCTACAACACAAACAGCGTCAGGAACTTTGACAGACAATATATGTAGTATATATACATGGTACATATCAATATATTAAAAATATGGTTCTCATTAAGGTTAGATGATCCAGTTTAAACAGAAAATATAATTTTTTTTATTAAATAATTATGGTGTGTACCTTCTTTGCCCGTTTTTCATACTCAAATGCAATTTCGCTCCTTTGTGCGCAACTGCGTTTTGTCAGAATGTCAATGATCGTCTGCTCATCAACACCTGCATTGATAAATGAAGGTGGGAATAAGAGGAGAAGATAGTGATTGAGAAAGAAAGCCAGAGTGCATTAAGATAAGGCCTTGAAGGACTAATTGCACCTTTTATTTCCTAGTATAAAATCATTAAACAGTCATTAGCTAATGTAACAATGACCCTACTAGCATAGGCCTAGAAAAATAGTGCACAATCCCACACACTTAGCTGGTATGCATGACTCGAATGTTATTCAGCATAAAATTTGTTAAATAGCACTGCGAAAAAAAACTGTTATGTTCTTTCTGTAATATGTAATATGTCTAACCAGGCAATGCAACACAAACCCATTTTTCTTTTTATTTCTACTGAAATTATACATATATTTCCAGATACTACCCAAACAGAAATCCATTACAAGACATTTACTCATATTTGCCCTTTAGCATTAGTTATTCTCAAGTACTATTTCAACAGAGAAGGGCTCTCCAGCCATTGTACCTAAATGAGAGTCTTAAAGGACCACACATCCTGTTTACCGTAGCCTGAAGAGAAGGCCAAAGATAATTTTGTTTGCTATAGCAAATATAAAAACAATGAAACAAATCTTTCATTGAAACAATTATGAAATGCCATTGGAGACTCCTTTTTGTGTTCCACAGGAAATACTGTGGTAAAAAATAGGCTAGTAGGCTACAGGTACCTATATGCAAATGTTTGGGGAAAATGTGAAGTATTTATCCCACTATTCCTTACCTTTGGTTTTGATGGCTGTTTCTAATTTGACTGCATCGCCCTCTGGATTAAAATCATAAGCTGCCACCACCGTAGGGCATTTAGGTTCTCTTTCCTGAAAAAAAAAAAAAATACATAAAGAAATATATAGAAAAACATAATATTCACAAAAAAAAATCAAAAATACATTTAGGCCAAAACAAATGATGAATCTTAATAGCCACTAACAACAATTTGTGATAATATTGCATTTTATGTTACAATTGGCATACTTACCCCTCCATAACTCAATGTAAGTTTCGTCAAAATTTCAGACACTAAAGCCATTTTCCTGCGGAGGACACAGAACACACAATCATCCAAGGTGAACAATGAGTAGATGAAATAAGAGATACAATCCGTGTTTTAAGCCACTGTAAAATACAAACACACCCAGAGTTTCAAAGGTCTAAGTGATGGTTGTCATAGATACAGTGATTAGTGGGCAGAGTAGATAAAGGCTTCAGTGGCATCACAGGCAATACGTCAATAAGCCATTTTACTGCCCTTAAGGTGTCAGTTAAAATGTTGTTTGTTATTAATAAAGACTAAATAGCAGCTTTTTGTGTGTTAGTGTTCTTAGAACCTGCAGTGCTAACAGGAAATCATTTTCCTTCTTAAGTATTATGAGGTGAGTTGTGAAGGAGACAAGAACGTTTACTGGAACTTTGTTCAGGCGCACCCAAACACACACCCAGGACACATTCCACAGACCAGTGAACCTCTGACCATCACACACACACACACACACACACACACACACACACACACACACACACACACACACACACACACACACACACACACACACACACACACACACACACACACACACACACACACACACACACACACACACACATGTTTGTTTTTGTGAATTGTGGGGACTTTCCATAGACTTCAATGCATTTTACACTGAACAAACTGTACATTCTATCCCCCTACCCTGCCCCTACCCCTAAACCTAACCCTCACAGGAAACTGTGCAAACTTTTACTTTTTCACAAAAACTCATTCTATATGATTTATAAACCCATTTACATTGTGGGGACCGCTGGCTGGTCCCCACGATGTAGGTGAACTCAGGTTTATATTACATCATGGGGACATTTGGTCCCCACAATGTAATATAAACAAAAGCACAAACACACACACACACACACACACACACACACACACACACACACACACACACACACACACACACACACACACACACACACACACACACACACACACACACACACACACACACACACACACACACACACACACACACACACACACACACACACACAGCAAGACCACTACAGCTCTTTCTGCAGATTGTACTGAACTAGAAAACAATTCTGAACTAGATAATATTCACAATAGTGCAGTCGTCCTGTCAAGAGATTTGGTTTATGTTTCTCAGTCTAATCAGTGGAGAACCACAATAGAGGACTTAGAGTCTTACCTTAGATGATGTGGAGTGCAAATGTGTAGCTCTGGAGTTCCAGTTGTATCTCTCTCTATGGGATTACCTTTTAAATGCACCCAGCCATTGACTCATCTCCTCCTATCAACCCACACCCACTCAAGATGCAGACCCAAACGTTGCTTATTAGTTATTCATTTACTGGGCTACACATTCTTTACAAAAATGTACCATGATATTCACACTTTGTGCCAAAATGTCATAGTTACTACGGTTAAGGTTACTACTGTATTTCCCCATCTCTGGTTGCAGGCCTGTGCATAAATTTCAGTAATTCATCATGTATGCATGTACAGTATGTCTTTATATATATATGGAAAAACTGTCAGTTTGGATGAAAATTACATCATGTTGAATGATAAGAAACAGCTGTGAAGTAACCCACCCACATGTGTTCTGGACAGAAAGGGCATGAATTAAGACCGACTTGTATGTAGTGCGTAAAATAAAGCACTATAGCAACTAATCCCAGTTAAACATTTTAAATTAACATTCTGCAAACATATTCACTCAGTAACTTACAATGAAAATAACAGAAATGACAATGCACTGTGCAGCTCATACAATCAATGAGAATGAAAACCATCAATGATTAATACAATCCTTGAGAATAAAAAAGTAAATATTTGTCTTGCTGTCAAAAATGTAGGGGATAAACCACCCAGTCTTTCCCTGATGTAATTATTTACAGATTACAGATTAATTGTAAAGAGTGAGTTAAACAGCCATTTATACATGTTTAGTAAGATCATCATGTTTATTTGGATATATGTTGCATTAAACCACTTCACACACGGTGTATGTGTAGTAATGGGATAATGAGGGTGGTTTCGGGATTCAAAGGAAGTATGTTTGCTGAAGGTGGAGAAGTATTCCCCAGTCAACAGAGTTTTTGCCAATGCCTGACTGTACTCTCAGTCAGAGCAGCAGTGATAACAGTGGGATGGGTTTTATAGTGGTTGAAGCAGGACGTCTAAACACACCTACAATCTAAAACTAAATGAGAGTGACTCTCAGTAACTCAGAATTAATGTACAGTAGTAAAAGTCCATCTTGCTTAGGGTTCATGTGTTTAGCAATCATTGTTTTAGACTTGCATCCATGGCAACATTTGTAACAAGCACTGAGTAATGAACAACCATAATGAGGTGATTCATCCCATACTCATAAATAAGGGTCAGTCAGTCTGCTCAGTGATAGCAAGTACCATCATTATCCCAATATTTGCATTTTAACCAATTTATTGTTACAACACAGATCGGAAGCACACTATTTCGTTTGACTTAAATTAAATACAACTTAATTAGAAGTGAAATAATTTTTCTGTGCATATGTAAGGCCTGTTTCTATAATAAAATTGGTAGTGACTATACACTCATAAACTGCCTGGCCAAAAAAAAGTCACTGTTTGGATTTTAATTGGCAAATACTTAAGAGTCTATCGATGGGTCATCATTACAGTGATTATTATTTTTCTAGAATGTTATATGTTTGGCCACTGTTCTTTTAACCCTAAAACATGGAGTGTGTATCTTTTCATTTCTTAAACAACCATGTATTAAGATTCCAGGATGACAATGTCAAGATTCATCAGGCTCAAATCGTGAAAGAATGGTTCAGAGAGCCTGAAGAATCATTTTCACACATGAACTGGCACTGACCATAACCTCAGTGTAAATTTTTGGGATGTGACTTTACAGAGTGCTCACCTCTTGCATTGTCAATACAAGTTCTTGGGCCTCATTTATAAAACGTGCGTACGCACAAATTTGATCTTAGAGTGTGCATACGCTAAAATCCGCGGCCAAGTTCATATTTATAAAATCGGTCTTTGACGTGGAAAAGTGTCAAAATTAAGTGTTTTTCCTTAAAACAAGCAAAATAATCTGCCAATTGTTTTCAAATCGAAAACAAGAATGCTTACCCCATTGGCAGATTATTTTGCTTGTTTTAAGGAAAAACACTTAATTTTGACATTTTTTTCTGAAAACAAGACAATATTTTTTATTTATCTAGAAAATGCTTCTTGGTTTAAGAATTTTTTGATATTTGGACTGGAAAAAAGGCAAATAATCTAAGTAAAAAAAAACAATTACTTGCATTTTTTGCAGTGTTAAAGTTAAATTATGTAGCATGTAGCACAAACCTCTACTACCACTAACAGGACCCTGATTTCGGCCTCACTAAAATTCTTTTTCTTGCCGCTCGCCATTCTCAGGTAAAGAATTGGTGTAAACTCGTTTTTCGGAATCACACGTACACACATTTGAGAAATGATCTTAGATCAAATGTAGGACAGTTTCTACGCAACATTTTATAAATGAGGCCCCTTGACCAAAAAATTATGCACCTCTCGATGGAAATAAATGATGTTATTTGAGGTGCATCAATTTTTGGTCAGGATCTTGTATTGACAATGCAAGAGGTGAGCACTCTGTAAAGTCTCCTCCAGCACATCCCAAAGATTTTCAATGAATTTAAAGTCTGGACTCAGAGGTGCCAATTTTTACCCTGGTAAATCTTTTCTTCCTACATGGTTGTTTAAGAAATGAAAAGCTACACACTCTTTAAGGGTTAAAATGACCGTTGCCAAACCTAAAACATGCTAGAAACATAATAATCACACTAATAATGATCCGTTCATAGATTAAGTATTTGCCTATTAAAATCCATACAACAACTTTTTTTTGGCCGGGCAGTGTATATCTTTAAAGTTTACATATGACCTTATATTTTAACTAATAATACTGTAAAATTAATCCAATACTAATATCAGTATGTAGATAAAAATTCTAGCTTGATGAACTTCCCAAGAAATCAAGCATAGCGTTAGTTCTGGTAGGTCACGTCAGTCAAGCTTGCATCGGCTGAACTTCACTTGATCCACGTACACCTACAGGAATATGTCTATCACAGCATCCCTATATAAGGTCCATTCGATATTATCACCTGGCCTTCTCATATTCCTCTTCGAATCAGACTGTTATCTTGATTTATAATGTTACATTAAATTATTGTCATTAAGAACATTAATGTTATCTGCAATACATTTATGTTGGTTCTGTTATGTTTATCCTAAGGGGGTTATCGCTGCACTCCTGCTCTTATCCATGCTAGGCTGAATGGATGGGCGGGGAGTTCCTGCCCAGAACAGAACCACAACACCAATCCAAAACGTATGCTAATTGTCAATTACCTTTGACGATAGTGGTCCTAACAGAAAGACTATTCCTATATCTAATCAGTGAGCCTTTAGCTGCCTTTGGTGGAAAACACAGGCAATTACAAAGCTGAGTTTAAGGGTTTTGTTATTGTATCATTTGCTAAGTCACTGACAATATTGGTCTGAGAAGTTAAATATTCAGAGAAACAAATTAAACTTTCCATAAATGATGCCCCAGGTTCATACATTCTCTGTAGAAGTGGTTCACAACTTCCAAGGTTCTTCTTATGTACATGCTCATTTTGCTTCTTCTTGGTCCTGTTGCTTTTTTGTTTATTTATTTTCCTGTTTTATATATATTTTAGGACATCTGACAAATGAGAAATCACACCCACCCAATGAACATTTCTACCCTGCCTACAAACATGAAAACTGCTTATTTTAAGTCATCAAATTTACTGAAGCTGCCTAGAATGAATAAACCAAGTGGCCAAGAAAAGAGCAAGAGAAAAATGACAACAGTAGTTTTCATCACAAGCTGTGGGATTTTTTTTATTGTCATCAGCACGTTCAACACACTATTTGTCAATGTGTGACATGCGTCTTTAATAAAAGTAATTTAGGGGGTTAAACCTCTAAATACAAAAATCACAACATTAGATGAAAACTGTATTTCAAAGAAAACAATACTTTTGCATTTTTGTACAGGTGTATATACAAAACAAAGGCAAAATACCTCGAAACGAACAAAGAGGAAGAAATAGACGTTTTCTACAGATGTACTTGAGAGTTAGTTGAAGAGTGCTTGTGGATTAAATCAAAAGCAGACCATTGGTTAATCTGTTAAAATTAAGAATGAAAAAATGTACAGAGGAAAAATCCAAGACTTCTAAACACAAAAGGAAGTTTTTCTTCAGTACAAACTGTGATCCACTCAAATGATAGCATTACTCACAAATTAGCATATTATGGTGTGTATATCATACAAAACATTTGGTCATTTGTCAGTGAAAATATGACAACCTTAAAAGGGACTGTGTTACTGTGATACTTAACATATACATAGATAGATTAAGTACTCATGCCCCAAAACCAAAGCAAGAGAGAAATACAATACTGCCTTAGTGATGGACATTTAAAGGATAATTGGCAAATTAAAGAAAGAACATTCCAGGCCTCTGGACTAGCACACAGAAAACACCACACGTTACACGTCATAATAATAAACAGCTAGAATTCATACCAAACCTGGATAAGGTCGGAAATCAAAAAGCGTTTAATTGATGAGTGTAAGAAATTAATTCGCTAACCATTTAAGTGCCATAATACTTCTTTAACAGCCAACCAAAAAGTTAGATAGAACCAGCACACAAACAGCGGGATTGAGGACTGCTAAAAAAAAGATATTCACAGAGAATACACAGGCCAAATCAGGTCTCTTTAAAAAATAGGAAAGGGGGTAAAGACACTGGGACATGGGAGAGGCCAAACCAAGCAAATTTCAAACCAAACAAAAACACATGACAAAGTTCTGCATTTAAAGCATTTGCATGCAATTTTCATTTTCAAAACATGATTATGCCATTATTATTGCTTTCTGCTCAGTATTGTTTTGGATAATTCTTCATTTACACACCTGACCCTGATGCTCGAAGAGGACAATTTCACAATATTTCACTGTGCTTTTTTACACATTATTTTTCAAAAGACTGTCTCCTTGCAGTTTCTGACACGTTCACTCTCCTCCTCAACTATAAAACAATAGTTTCCCTGAGCAGTCCCAAAATACCCTTTAATGAGGTCAGATATTGGATGGATTGTCTTTCACGGAACAGATACGAACAAGAACACTACAGGTAAAGCAGTGCCAGCCCTTACAAAAAACATTAAACAGAGATGTTAGATCGGAACATCTTTACTAAGGTTATTGCTTGTCCTTATATGTAGGCTGCGTGCTAAATGCATTCAATTTGGTGTTGTGAAGGGGCACAAAAGTGTTGACACAAAGTTATTTGAAAAAAAAACAAAAAAAAAAAACAAGCCTGTGTACACAGCTGCAAATTAAAGAAAGAAACAAAGTGACTATTTTTATTCTTTCCTCTTCCCTGATGAGCATTACTAGGTGCAAAAAATGTCTAGACATTTCTCAAAAAGGGTCAGTTAGGAACAACGCCAACCACTTCCATCCCCACAACATTTAATAAAAACTGCTAGATCCCCTGGAATGTCAACACATGCCCCTCATCTGTCAATCATCTCTCTACTCAGCTCACTTTGACAAAAATCTAATTACAGAGTCAATATGGCACAACAGGGCATCACACCACCGTCTAGACAATGCGAGCTGGCTTTAAAAGACAGAGATTTGACAAAACACAAACAAGTATTTAAGATCTCACAGATCTAAAATAACAGCATGTTCCTTCAGATTTTTTCACAAATTGAATTGAAATCGTTTATTGCTGGGAAAAACACAAAGTGCTACCTTTCGTTAGGTTCTATACATCATACATTGCATGATTTAACTAACCATATAACAAGTATATACGCACGTGTTTGCACTCACTGCCTCAGAATATGCCATTTGATCGTGAAAATTTCACTACGATAGTGATTATTTAGGTCTCATAGTTTGAGTCCCATGTCATGCCTTGTCCACCATCTTCTCCTGCGGCTGGGGCAGTGGTTTTGCCAAATGATGTCCCTGCTGAATGTCTGTATAGTGGAAGAGGTCAGTAAAGGGCAGTGCTGTGATGTTAGCACCAACATGGGCTGTTCATTGTGCCATCGGAGTAGAAAGAGAGGGATTTCAGCTCCAGACGTTCATTTCCTGTCTCCGTCTACCCCAGCCAGACACCTCCTTACTCTCTATGGCCAGTAGAGGGCGCTGCTGGGGTAGTTAAATGCAGTGGGTGTGTCCACTGAGATCCCATACAGTCGGAACAGGAGGCTGAAAGATAAAGCTGTGGCACTGAGGAACGCTCTGATGCACATTACAAGATGTCAGCTTTTTTTTTTTTTTTTTTTTTTACCCTCGCATTTATAATTTCCTCTTCTTCAGACTGTCAGCCTTCTGGTGCATGGCCAATGGGGCAAGTTTAAAGTGTAGCTGGCCTCTGAGAAGTGCTTTGTGAGAATGCAGTGTACATGAACTGAGGCTGAAGTGAGCTTAGAGTTCTTGTCAGCATGTTAGTATTATCTCTCTCTCTCTCTGTCTCTCTTTCTCTGAATCTGTGCAGTATTAGGATAAGTCTTTATCAGGCCTCCTGAGGCAGAACCTGCTCAAATTCTGAGCCAAACAGCTCCTTATAGAGTGGAGGGAAGCGTGTTTGGACCGTTTCTGGGTAAAGAGCTCTGAATGCGCTCAGTTTCTCCATGTGGCGACGGCATAACATCCGAACGGTGGACACTTTACAGACAAGCTGAAGGAAGGAGATCAAAAATACAAGCAGATTTAGAACTGGTTATTATTGACCAGATAAGACTGTTCTTATGAGAAATTTGACTTGGGTATAGAACTTAGGCAGTCAAATACATCCATACAAATAAATATGAATACAAATAAACATGCACACACATGCATGTTTAGATATGTCTGCATGTACAAACACACACACGCATACAGTGGGTACGGAAAGTATTCAGACCCCCTTACATTTTTCACTCTTTGTTATATTGCAGCCATTTGCTAAAATCATTTAAGTTCATTTTTTCCCTCATTAATGTACACACAGCACCCCATATTGACAGAAAAACACAGAATTGTTGACATTTTTGCAGATTTATTAAACAAGAAAAACTGAAATATCACATGGTCCTAAGTATTCAGACCCTTTGCTGTGACACTCATATATTTAACTCAGGTGCTGTCCATTTCTTCTGATCATCCTTGAGATGGTTCTACACCTTCACATCCAGCTGTGTTTGATTATATTGATTGGACTTGATTAGGAAAGCCACACACCTGTCTATATAAGACCTTACAGCTCACAGTGCATGTCAGAGCAAATGAGAATCATGAGGACAAAGGAACTGCCTGAAGAGCTCAGAGACAGAATTGTGGCAAGGCACAGATCTGGCCAAGGTTACAAAAAAAATTAAGGTTCCTAAGAACACAGTGTCCTTAAATGGAAGACGTTTGGGATGACCAGAACCCTTCCTAGAGCTGGCCGTCCAGCCAAACTGAGCTATCGGGGGAGAAGAGCCTTGGTGAGAGAGGTAAAGAAGAACCCAAAGATCACTGTGGCTGAGCTCCAGAGATGCAGTCGAGAGATGGGAGAAAGCTGTAGAAAGTCAACCATCACTTTAGCCCTCCACCAGTCAGGGCTTTTTGGCAGAGTGACGGAAGCCTCTCCTCAGTGCAAGATACATGAAAGCCTGCATGGAGTTTGCTAAAAAACACCTGAAGGACTCCAAGATGGTGAGAAATAAGATTCTCTGGTCTGATGAGACCAAGATAGAACTTTTTGGCCTTAATTCTAAGCGGTATGTGTGGAGAAAACCAGGTACTGCTCATCACCTGTCCAATACAGTCCCAACAGTGAAGCATGGTGGTGGCAGCATCATGCTGTGGGGGTGTTTTTCAGCTGCAGGGACAGGACGACTGGTTGCAATCGAGGGAAAGATGAATGCGGCCAAGTACAGGGATATCCTGGACGAAAACTTTCTCCAGAGTGCTCAGGACCTCAGACTGGGCCGAAGGTTTACCTTCCAACAAGACAATGACCCTAAGCACACAGCTAAAATAACGAAGGAGTGGCTTCACAACAACAGCATCTCTGGAGAGACCTAAAAATGGCTGTCCACCAACGTTTACCATCCAACCTGACAGAATTGGAGAGGATCTGCAAGGAGGAATGGCAAATCCCGGTGTGAAAAACTTGTTGCATCTTTCCCAAAAAGACTCATGAGTGTATTAGATCAAAAGGGTGCTTCTACTAAATACTGAGCAAAGGGTCTGAATACTTAGGACCATGTGATATTTCAGTTTTTCTTTTTAAATAAATCTGCAAAAATGTCAACAATTCTGTGTTTTTCTGTCAATATTGGGTGCTGTGTGTACATTACTGAGGAAAAAAATTAACTTAAATGATTTTAGCAAATGGCTGCAATATAACAAAGAGTGAAAAATGTAAGGGGGTCTGAATACTTTCTGTACCCACTGTACATACAGTTTGAGGGGATTATAGTGACCGGAGGAGTAAAAATAGTATTGTAGTTATTATAAATTTAACCGCATTCATGCGTGTATGTACCTTTGTGAGAATTCCCTCATCCCTCTGGTTCTTCTGTATGAGGTTTTGCAAGGCGATCTTGATCTTCTGCTGGAGTTTCTCTACTCTGGTCTTCTCCTGCAGCCAGGAGCGATCTACACACATAAAAAGAGTGTGATTCAGCAAGGTTGGGCAAAATTCTGATGAGTTGGAATTAGAATTGAATTGGTCACACCCCACAGAAAGTTGAATTGCAATGACAGGAAGTAGAATGGACTAAATTAAAGAAATTCAACACAAGTAATGTGTTATGGGAAATTAAGTGTTTTTCCACCCTGGTCCACAAATGTAAATTTATTTAATATGATAAATATACGCTACCTTTCAAATGTTTGTGGTTGGTAAGATTTCTTAATTGTTTTTGAAAAAAGTCTCTCTTGCTTTTTTGCATTTACTTGATCAAAAATAGAGTAAAACTAGTAATATTTTGAAATACTAGTACACTTTTAAAGAACTCTTTAATTTTAATACATTTTAAAATGTCATTTATTCCTGCGATCACAAAGCTGGATTTTCAGCAGCCATTAAGCCAGTCTTCAGTGTTACATGATCCTTCAGAAATCATTCTAATATACTAAAATTCCTTACCATTGTCAATGTTGAAAACGGCTTAATATTTTTGTGGACACTGATTAGTCTATTTCAGGATTCTTTGATGAATAGAATGTTCAAAAGAACTTTTTTCATTAGAAAACCCTCCATTTTCAAAGTCTGAATGAAGTCTATTGTACTTCAATAGGCTTTATGCCAAACATCACATGAACAAACAAGAAAAAAAGTCTCATTGCATCCTCTAGTCAGAGAAAGTGTTAAAGGCAGTATGAACTATGGACATTCAAGGTAATCAGCTAACCAAGCTAGCCATTTTTATTGTTGCCGTTTTGTTCGATTTAAATATGTAAATGTTAGCGAGATAAAAAAAAGAATACATTTTTAGATATCAATCTGCAAATGCGATGGATATCGGTTATGCATATCTTTGCTTGCGCCTTTCAAGGCATCTTGAGTAAAATGGCTCTATATAATTAAAGATGCACACACCAAAGGCCCGAACTGGAAGTGATGCAACCTGTCTTTAGAATATGAAAGTTTGTTGTGCATAACCCCCATTCATATTCAGAAAATGTTCTGGAATTTTTATTTTAATTAAGAAAAGTGCACAACCCTGATATTCAGAGGATGCAGAAATAAAGGGTTAATTCACCCAAAAATGTATTACTCACCCTCATGTCAGACCTTCGTTCATCTTTGGAACACAAATAAAGATATTTTTTATAAAATCCAATGGCTCAGTGAGGCCTCCATTGACAACAAGATAATTAACACGTTGAGATGCCCAGAAAGCTACTAAACCCAAAACAGTTCATGTGAATACAGTGGTTCAACCTTAATATTATGAAGCAACGAGAATACTTTTTGTGTGCCAAAAAAACAAAATAACGGCTTTATTCAACAATATTTAGTGATGAGCGATTTCAAAACACTGCTAAATGAAGCTTCGAAGCTTTACGAATCTTTTGTTTCGAATCAGTGGTTCGGAGTGTGTAGCAAACTGCCAAAGTCACGTGAACCATTGAAATTTATGACGTAACGAAGCCTGGTTTACTGAAACCACGCGACTTTGGCAGTTTGATACGCGCTCCGAACCATTGATTCGAAACAAAAGATTCGTAAAGCTTCGAAGCTTCATGAAGCAGTGTTTTGAAATCGCCCATCACTAGATATTGTTGAATAAAGTCGTTATTTTGTTTTTTTGGCGTCCCTTCATAACATTAAGGTTGAACCACTGTAGTCACATGAACTGTTTTGGGCATTTGAAAGTGTTAATTCTCTTGCTGTCAATGGAGGTCTCACTGAGTCATCGGATTTTATTAAAAATATCTTAATTTGTGTTCCAAAGATGAATGAAGGTCTTACAGGTGTGGAACAACATGAGGGTGAGTAATTAATGACAGAATTTTCATTTTTGGGTGAACTAACCCTTTAAAGCCTCTGCATAAATAATCCAATCCCAACTCCCATTAATGAACCTCTCTGACATTGCCTTTATTTTTCTTCCCTCACCTGCAGACATGAGCACATATGCTGAAAACAGGCCAATCTCATCTTCACTTAGCTGTAGAGAGTTCAGACTCTTAGCAAACTCAAACACAGAGCTGATGAGATCATCACAGCCTAGAAAAGCATAAAAACAGTGGTTAACGCTTTGCATTTCCATTTACTATTTCCTTTGTCTTTAAAAAAAGCACTCCAGATCTTAATGCGCACCCAGAGCTTTGAAGACCTCCGGCCCTGCATATTTGCTGTCAAAGTAGACAGTGTTGTTCTGGGAGTTATATGCCCGACACATCCTCACAAACACAACTTCTAAAGAACCTGAGGAGGAGAAAAACATGCTCATTATTCAGTGGTTCTGCCACAATTTGTCACTACACTGATGTACTTTTGCTGGTTATGTGAACTAGGATATGTTTAGAGGTTTATCTGAGGTGTACCTGCTTTGAGCAGCACGATCTGATCGTTCTGACAGAGCTCCATGAATCCATCAATGCGCTTGGCAAACTCAACCACATACTGCACAGCTTCAGTGACTTTAACCGCACACAGCTGCCACATGTCCTCCTGAGACTAGATTGTGCAGAGAGAGGGTCTGTTAGTACACACACCTGATTATTCCCCTCAGGGATCTATAAAGTGCACTCATCCATCTATCTGTCCATCCATTCATACATTCATGCAACAACAGAGACAAAATGTGGGGAAAACAAGAAAGTAACTAATTAGTACAAACTTGTCCTTAAACTTTTATCAACACGCACTAGTCATAATACATTGCATATGACGCATGCACTCGTTCCTATAGTCAACCAAATGTTAGTCGATGCGAAGAAAGTCACGTCAATTCATGACAGACTGATCACTAATACAAATGATCCATGTGGTAATTATATTGTGGAGGAAATCCAAACGTTCGCCTATCATCAACCTCAAACGTGGATTATCATTTGAAACATTTAAGTAGTATCCTGACGTTAGCCACTTGACATGGCCGCCTGCTCTAACTTCAAACTAGATAAATGTGCACTATTATTAGGTGCATATCTAAGTGTTTGTATGGAGTGTGGAAGCTAAATTAGTACCAAGCTTATTGTATGACGTTTAACGCAACGATTTAATATCATAAACGTGAGACTAGTCGATTAATGGCTTAAATGAATGACTACTAGTCGACTAGAAAAATCTTTCTAGTCGGGGACAGCCCTAGTGAAATCCAGTGGTGGTCATAAAATGAATTTGAGACATTGAAACGTTTTGTTTTGGCTGACCACTTGTGATAAGATCGCCCAAGATGTCAATACCAGGTGTGCACAGAGCCAAACAGACAAAACCAAACACCTTCTTTTGGTATGTGTCCAGGTCGGTCTGTAGAACTGTCTGCCAGTTGCTGGGCTGTAGCTCTTCTCGAAGATACTGGCACGTCTCCAGGTGAGACTTGCAGATGTTCTCTGACAGATGTTCTGTGTTAGAAACACATAAATAGAGTCAAACAGCTGGCGCTGACACACATTCCTGGGTATGTGAAATGCTCATCAGACATATTTGAAGCGGAATATTATTGCCACATTATATTTTCTAAAACAAATTCATTAAGGTTAATTTCAGTAAAAAGGGGAAAAAAGTCTTCTGCTACTCTTTGACTGGTCTGTGTTAATGAGGCACTTCTTACTAATGACATGTTAAATAGGCCATGGAGGCGAGTTCATAGACCCCTGCTGTTTCAAACCCCACAGCTGTCAATCATGCCCGTAATAGCAGCATCCTTTTGTAATTATTTAGGTTGGCACAATGTAATTTAACTTGATAATATTTCCTTTCTTTGCAATTACGTGCCAAATGATGCCAACATAACTACAGTAAAAGCTTATCTATGATAAAAATATTCTGTCTTTGTTAATGTCAGGCATAACATTATGACCACATTCCTAATATTGAGTTGGTCCCCATTTTGCTGCCAAAACAGCCCTAACACATCGAGGCATGGACTCCACTAGACCCCTAAAGGCTTGCTGTGGTATCTGGCACTAAGATGTTAGCAGCAGATCCTTTAAGTCCTGTAAGTTGTGAGGTGGGGCCTCCATGGATCGGACTTGTATGTTCAGCACATCTCACAGATGCTCGACTGGATTGAGATCTGGGGAATTTGGAGGCCAAGTCAACACCTCAAACTCGTTGTGCTCCTCAAACCATTCCTGAACCATTTTTGCTTTATGACAGGGTGCATTATTCTGCTGAAAGAGCCACAGCCACCAGGGAATACCGTTTCCATTAAAGGGTGGTTGTGACGAGCAGGGCTTAGGTAGGTGGTACATGTCAAAGTAACACTCACATAGATGGAAGGACTCAAGGTTTCCCAGCAGAACATTGCCCAAAAGCATCACACTGCCTCTGCCGGCTTGCCTTCTTCCCATAGTGCATCCTGGTGCCATGCGTTCCCAGATAAGCGACGCACAATCACCAATGAGCATCAGACCAGGCCACCTTCTTCCGTTGCTTTGTGGTCCAGTTCTGATGCTCACGTGCCCACTCTTGGCGCTTTCGGCAGTGGACAGGGGTCAGCATGGGCACCCTGACTGGTCTGCAGCTATGCAGCCCAATACACAACAAACTGTGATGCACTGTGTATTCTGGCACCTTTCTATCAGAACCAGCATCAACTTCCTGAGCAATCTGAGCTACAGTAGCTCATCTGTTGGATCGAACCACATGGGCCAGCCTTCACTTCTCATGTGCATCGATGAGACTTGGCCGCCCATGACCCTGTCGCCGGTTCACAACTGTTCCTTCCTTGGACCACTTCTGATAGATACCGACCACTGCAGACCAGGAACACCCCACAAGAGCTGCAGTTTTGGAGATGCTCTGACCCAGTCATCTAACCATCACATTTTGTCCCTTGTCAAACTCACTCAAATCCTTATGCTTGCCCATTTTTCTTGCTTCTAACACCTCAGCTTTGAGGATAAAATGTTCACTTGCTGCCTAATATATCCCGCCTACTAACAGGTGCCGTGATGAAGAGATGATCAGTGTTATTTACTTCACCTGTCAGTGGTCATAATGTTAAGCCTGATCTGTGTATAATAAATTATTAAAATAAATAAAAGAAAGAAATAATTTTTCTTACCTAGATCGCTGTCAGGAGGTGAAGAATCTCCGTTGCTGTAGCAACAATATTGATCTAGGCCAGAGTCTGAGCTAAGGTCACACACAGGTTCTAGTTTAATGCCATCCATGTCTAGACCTGACTGGTCTGGAGAGGGCTGAATGTCCAGGTAAAATCCACCAATTGCTGAATCTGCCTTTCCCTCCTCTGGGGTCTGACCGTTCACATATCCACTGAGGTCATCAGGGAGCTCTGTGACACCATTGGTGGACAGGGCATAAGAGGGTGTGAGTGGCTCTGCCTCTCCTGGAGGTTGAGGTTCCCGCCCCTTCTCTGTCTCATCACCCACTTTCTCATCCTGCTGCTGTTGGCGGTGTTTCTGAACTTCAGCGAAAAGACTGTCCCTCTGCTTCTTAGACATGCGGCCGAACTTCACAGCTGCGAGTGACCACATGAAAGCAGTTGATATATCATTAATGACATTTTTATCATACTATATGTTTTAAAGCATCTGTAACACTTTACAATAAGGTCTCTTTTGATTTTAATAATGTATTAGTAAATGTTGGAATTAGCTTTAAATAAGATTAATAAATGCTTTAGTATTAACAAATGCTTTTCCATAGTTCATGATAAATGATGTTAACAAATGGAACCTTTACTCCGCAAAAAACAAACAAAAATAATGACTTTATTCAACAATCTCTTCTCTTCAATGTCAGTCTCCTATGCAGTTGATGTAGAAGACACAGTGCAGGCTTCCGTGCTCTGTGTCATGAATGCCAGCTCAGTATTGGCCGACGCTGTTCACATGAGCACCACGACGCATGCGTGTGATGCTGATGCAGGAGCTGGCCAATAGGGAGTCGGCGTTCTGACGTAGAACATGGAAGCACTGCACTGAATCAACTGCATAGGAGAAATTGTGGAATAAAGTCGTTATTTTTGTTAGTATTTTTGCACACAAAAAGTATTCTCGTCATCAACATTATGGTTGAACCACTGTAGTCACATGGACTATTTTAAAGATGTCTTTGCTACCTTTCTGGACTTTGAAAATGGTTGTTGTGTTGCAGTCTATCGGAGGCCAGATAGCTCATTTTCATTTCATCAAAAATATCTTAATATGTGTTTTCCGAGGATTAAAGAAGGTCTTACATTTGGAGCAACATGAGGATGAGTAATTAATGACAGAATTTTCATTTTTGGGTGAACTAACCCTTTAACAAGTAACAAGATCTTTATAAGGGACTGAACTACTCATCCCTCAAAAGCACTGCAAAAGATGTAACTGAAACATGAAAATTTAACTACATAATATTTGAATAAATGCAAATGTTTTAGTATATGCCATTGCTTAATAACATCAAAGCTCATGGTAAGTTTCTCTTTGGAGAAAATGAATGGGAGTTTTACATTAAAAACCCTACTGTCACACTCTATATATCTGGGGAGAATTAGATACACCAGCAGCCATATGCACATCACTCAGACTTCTGTGAAAGTTGAGAGCCTACCATCTCTTGACATGCCCACTGCTAAGCATTTCTGCAGGCGACAGTGCTGGCAGCGGTTCCTGCTGGTACGGTCGATCAGACAGCTCTTCTGCCGAGGACATGAATATGACACAGTGCCCTGTTGACTTCTCCTGAAGAAACCCTGAAGGATAGAGAGAGAGAGAGAACACAACAATAGGTCACCTCTAGCTTCAATCTTTGAATTCAGCAGCATGATTCAGATTGATGCATTAACTTATTCATCAGTACAGTAACTAAATAATACATGTGTCTATACAGATTACTGTGGACATAACATTGCAGTTGCATTTTTCTATCAAAATCAGGGACTTCTAAAAGGAATATATGTCATGAAATGCACATTTTTATGCCTCTCTTTCCAGTGCAGTGGTGCATTATGTTTGCTCCAAATGAACTGGGATGCATGAAGAATGCATGAAGTGTAAATGCCTCTAGAGCACTCTGGTGTGCGGGTGCACCTTCTGTGGTGGTTCGTAGCACAATATGAAAGTATAAACAAGCTAGACTTAGACATAGCATTTCAGTTTCACTTTATTCTTGTTTGTGTGCGTAAATGGGTAGTAAAATTTGGGACAGAAATATATTCTAATATTTGTAACTGAAATATTATTAATAATGATAATCTGCACAACCATTAAAAAAGTTTGGGGGTGAGGATTTTTGGGGTTTGGGGATGTTTTGAAAGAAGTCTCACCAAGGCTGCATTTATTTGATGATAAATACAGTAAACAGTAATATTGTGATGGCAAAGCTGAATTTTCAGCATCATTACTTCAGTGTTCAGTGTCACATGATCTTTCAGAAATCATTCTAATATGCTGATTTGCTGCTCAAGAAACATTTCTTCTTATTATCAATGTTAAAAACAGTTGTGCTGCTTAATATATGAAGAAACCAAGGATTCTTGCCAAGTAAAAATTGTATGGGTCCTTGCTAAATTAAAGTATTTATTTAAAAAAAAAAAATCTTACTGACTCCAAGCCTTTGAATGATAGTGTATAGTAAAAAAAAAAAAAAGGATGATGAATTTAAAGAAAATGATCAACAAAGATGTCTTACCTTGCATCCCTCACAGGTGATAACACCATAGTGGATCCCTGATGATTTATCTCCACAGATTTTACAGGGAATACTCTCAATCTGAGCTATAAAGAGACAGAAAGAAACTTTCAGGAAATTGAGGAGTTTCAGCAAAAAAACAAAACACATTCGTTTTATTTTATTTTTTTTCTATGCTAAAATACCTTCTCCTGTGCCAGCTTAACATGCATAGAAAGCTATAATTAAGACATTTGCTAGCAATTTTTCCCTGGAGTAGTGTAACATAGCTCTGTTTGAGCAGCCCAACCATCCCAACATAGCGACACTGGTTCAACCAAATGGGATGGGTTTGGTCTTTTGGTCCAACCAAAAACGGGCAGTGTGTTTGGGAAACTTGTTTTTTCCTTTCTTTTTCCCGCAATTCTGTTTAGTGCTGCAGAAATTACACAGTACAATCTAGATCAGTAGTTCTCAAACCTGTCCTGAAGTACCACCAGCCCTGCACATTTTGTATGTCTCCCTCATCTGATTCAACTCATGAGCTCATTAGTAGAGACTGCAAGACCTGAAATGGGTGTGTCAGATATAGGGAGACATACAAAATGTGCAGGGCTGGTGGTACTCCAGGACAGGTTTGAGAACCACTGATCTAGACTAAAGGTCTTTGACTACAGAAGAACTATTATCAATCTCAAATCAATAGGACAAATTAATAAATACCGTTTCATAGAGCATATCTGTTTTTGTCTCTTGAAAACACTTTCTATTTAAACTGATCAGTAGAGACCATAATCACATCAAGACTAATTCCACAGCTCCTGACCTTTGAGTTGGCTAACGCAAAGAGAACAAGGCCTGAGGTTTGTAAGGAGTGTAACCTCAGGCTTTAGCTAGCAGAAGAATTTTTTTTTTAAATGAATCAAGGCAGCACCACATAAACCACTCCATTTATTCAAGCAGAAAAAATGGCTATGACTACTGAAATCACCCACAGGACTGACATCATCTGTAAGTACAATCTGCTCTCCTAACATCCAACATTAATTTGGTTAACTACAGTTTGACCGTGCCATCCTCCCTCAAGCCACGAGCTTGCTTCACGACAGCGTTGTGGTGCTTTTCAGTAAATATCAAAGTCAGAATGCATTCCTAGTTGGAGATGGCATCTGCATGCTCTGGATTGTATGCCGTAGTCGTGCATGAGCCCCTCAGCGGCTCGGCTGCGGTTGGTTGTGGAAGAGAACGCAGATATGGTGTGCAAGGCTGTTGAGAGGGGTGCTGGGGGAATAGAGCAAGAGGAGAAATCCATTTAGAGAAGAGCGATGCAGTCGTTCCGGCAGCCCTGAGGCGCATACAGTACAGGATGAAAAAGTAAAACGCATCTCATCACCAGAGTGCTCTCTTTTTCTCTCTCTTGGTCACATACGCTCAGACTTGTATGTTTTTTTTTTTTTTTTTAGCTGCGGACTCTATTTGCAAAGGCATCAGAGCAGTTTGAGAATGACTATTTTCTCATGATTACAGAAAGGGCTAATCCCCTTTGGTTCTGCATGCCGTATTCATTAAGGGCATCCTCACTCTCTCTCATTAGATATGTAAAACCAATCGGCAGTAATTAGTTACTCCAAAGCACAAGACGCTAATCTGGTCTGAATTATGGATTAATACATCAAAGGAACATTCTCCCAGAGCAGCCGCTGAAGTCTTGCAGCAGTAGGTACCGCTGTTCGTCTCTGATGCAAGGGCACGGCTTACAGAGCTGCTATTTCAGACTACAGAAAAGGAACGTACATGAAGGCCAAATACGGATGAGGATTGTGAATGCACGAACTCTGCTGCACAACAATACAAGGGTGTGTGTGAAGAGATTCGATTTTTGTTCTTAGTAGCAGATCGATATATCAGTCAGGGTGAATAATTTTATGATATATTTGATAAGTTTAAAATCTCAAAATTGTGGAAATATGTATATTTATTAAGGTGGCTGATGACCAAATTGAAATACATCTCATATATTATATATATATATAGATATATATATCAGATATTTTTGATATATTTTTACTAGTGGGTGCAGGACACTATAGTTCATTTATGTAAGTGAGGATAGCAAAATAAAGTAAACTGTGACATATTATATCCAAAAATTCTTCATACAGTGGACTACCAGTAAAATTGATAAAAATTTGGGACCAAAAATTATTCAGACACTTTGACCTGACCATGTTTTGTTTACGTGTTATCTGACATAATTAAGATTAATTTTTTTTCTGACACAGTTTAACTCTGAGATCTTGTCATATTTTATTACCATTTTTTTTATTTTTATTTTGATAAATTATGATACAGAAAGAATATTCTTTATTAATGTATATGCATTAGTAGCAAATTAGTCATCAGCCACCATAAATGTGTGGCATATATGCATCAATATCAATAGACTGACATTAATAAACCCACACCAATCCACCACTACATGTTTGATCTTGTCTAAATAATTTTTACAGACAAGCATCTACAAACCAACCAATATTTTACACGCGTGTTATCCTCAAACACAGACTCACACACACACACACACACACACACACACACACACACACACACACACACACACACACACACACACACACACACACACACACACAAAAACACTCTTTTTCTCTTTGCAAGTGTCGCTTCCTCCTTATGAGATGTTGTGGTTTAACATGTTTGGTTTCTGTCCCGGTGTGAAAGTGCTGATGTGCCGTCTAAGTAGGAAACATAAAACACAACACCCAACCAAAGTCAAAGCCTGCAGATACACACGCACAGACACACACATGCGTTCCCTCCCCCTTCCCTCCCACCCACTGGGGCTTCTGTAATCTGTTGACAACACTGACTCACATCGGGTTGAGATAAACACTCCATCATAACAAAGGGGAAAAGAACATTCTGGCACATACATTAGTCTTAAACTGAACCATCATCAAACTTAAAAGGTTTTTGCAAACACCTAGACATTATGTCATTATTTTCTTATTAGCCCAATACATATGCATCCATTATAGTTATTATCTGTAGTTAGGTTGAAAATAAACACTTATAAATGAACAAATTATCTGCTCCAAGAACAAACTGAATGGCGACCAAGCCCTTTAAATTCTAAACAATTAGCATTCATGGTTAACCTTAATCTGACACTAAATGAAGACACTGTGTTCTATATGTAAGAGAGTTTCGGTTCTGGCATGTCAGTCACTGGGTGAAACTCTTTAATCTTATTAACCTCTGGTCAGTAAATGTCAGCAGGTCAGGCAAGAAAAAAAAAGGAGTACTTTCACAACAATCTCTAGCTTTTTCTTAAACAAATAACCAAATAACTATTGATGGTAGTTACACGTTACTACATGCACTTACTATAGTAATAACAGCAAATTATGCATAATTACGAGTAACTAACCCTAAACCAAACCCTAACCCCAACTGTGACTCTATAGTAAGTACATGTAGTTAATTAATAGTACTCAGTACTTTGAGTAATTACAATGTAACTACTGCACTGTAAAATAAATTGTAACCCTATTGATAACCAAATATTTGCGTTTGATCTGAAAACAGTGTAGGAGGACACATCTGAAGTGCTAAATAATCTCTAATCTCTTTGAAAGAGAAACAGCGGAGGCTCACACAGATGTTCCACTGCCCTATACCTTATCACTAATAGATAATGACAGCTGCCAGCAAGACTTTGCATTGCCTGTGTATGTGTGTGCGAGTATATGCGCGCGGTGATTCAGAGTGGGGGTGGGGGGATTAAGTAAGACACAGCCGTTAGTCGAATAAACAGCCAAGCACTCCTATGGCAGTCCACCCCTGCCTGCCATAAATAGGTCAGTGGAACAACATTCCCCAATCATCCAGCATGGCAACATTCCCATGCTGTGCCAAACAGCCAACATGGCCGCCCATGTACGAGCTGTCAGAAAGACGCCATCGTATCGCATCACATCACACAACACCACACGCTTAGTTACTTATTAACTTATGCTCCCGGCAGTTTCAGATGGACCGAGATGTTCCCTCAAATGCACAGAATGTGCATCACTACAAATCACAAAAGATCTAATATTCACTTTGCAATTCAAAATCGAAGAAAACATGTAAATGAACATGCAAAACAGCACACAGGACAGTCCATGAGACGTTTTGGAAGCAAAACAGCCACATTATACATGCAAGAAGAGGCATTAAGAGCTCAAAACATTAAAGAAACATTAACACAACAGCTCAGAGACATTTCTCACGCACTCATTCTCTCAAGTGCACGCACACACACACACAAACACACACACACATATTTCCATGGATTTTCCCCAACTTGGAAGTCCCTCTCCTACCTTTCATGGCTGTGATCATTAAGTACATCCTGAGGCCCTGTGGCCATGCAGAGGACCGTCAACAGCTTTGCCTTAAGAGCATGTGCAGGTTCGGACGCAAGCGTTGTGCTGCTGACTGACTGTAGCGCTGCTGTGCCTCCCTCTGCCTCTCTTCTCTACCGCATGAGAATCCATGTGACCGTGACATAAGGACTAAAACCCTTTCTTCCCGCCCCCACAACCCTTGTGTGACAGCTGTGTCACCCAATGGGTGATTAGTGAGCGAGTTTTTAGTTGACTACATGGTTTAAAGGGTTAGTTTTGGCTCACCTTGCACTGCTCTGTAACGTGTTTTCATGACACTATAGTGTATGCAGGAAGTTGTCTGCAGTTAACACTTTCACATTATGAGAGCAAACTGAAACATTTTCCCTTCCTTCCTGAGAGTGTTGTATGGTGACAGACATGGCATCGCCCTTATAACACCATCTGCAATGACTGTCTTTTTTGCTGATACATCATTACTATTATTATTAAGCACATTATACATTAGCAAGGATTTAGAAATGAACTAAAGACATATATACAATGTGCTGAATAAATGTTTTGAGTGGACTTTTCACCCTGGAGGTAGTTTGTGGCACTTCTTAAATTTACATAAGTAATCAATTTATCCAGACTTGTGTTGATTTCACTAACTTAATGCAAGTAACTTAAAGGTGTCGAAGAACAGGTTTTTAAAAGATGCAATATAAGTCTAAGGTGTCCCCTGAATGTGTCTGAAGTTTCAGCTCAAAATACCCCATAGTTTTTTTTTATTCATTTTTTTAACTACCTATTTTGGGGCATCATTATAAATGCGGCGATTCAGGCTGCAGCCCCTTTAAATCTCGCGCTCCATGCCCCAAGAGCTCGCGCATAACATGAACATAAAAAAAGTTCACACAGCTAATATAACCCTCAAAATGGATCTTTACAAAGTGTTCATCATGTAGCATGTCTAATCGCGCAAGTATAGTATTTATTTGGATGTTTACATTTGATTCTGAATGAGTTTGAGGCTATATGCTCTGTGGCTAACGGCTAATGCTACACTGTTGGAGAGATTTATAAAGAATGAAGTTGTGTTTATGAATTATACAGACTGCAAGTGTTTAAAAATGAAAATAACGACAGTCTTGTCTCCGTGAATACAGTAAGAAACGATGGTAACTTTAACCACATTTAACAGTACATTAGCAACATGCTAACGAAACATTTAGAAAGACAATTCACAAATATCACTAAAAATATCATGTAATCATGGATCATGTCAGTTATTATTGCTCCATCTGCCATTTTTCGCTGTTGTTCTTGCTTGCTTACCTAGTCTGATGATTCAGCTGTGCACAGATCCAGACATTAATACTGGCTGCCCTTGTGTAATGCCTTGAACATGAGCTGGCATATGCAAATATTGGGGGCGTACATATTAATTATCCTGACGGTTACGTAACAGTCGGTGTTATGTTGAGATTCGCCTGTTCTTCGGAGGTCTTTTAAATAAATGAGATTTATATAAGAAGGAAGAAACAATGGTGTTTGAGACTCACTGTATGTAATTTCCATGTACTGAACTCTTGGTATTCAACTATGCCGAGGTAAATTCAATTTTTGAATCTAGGGCACCTTTAAAGGGATAGTTCACCAAAAAATGAAAATTTGCTGTTAATTTTCTCACCCTCAGGCCATCCAGGATGTATGTGACTTTTTTTCTTCAGTAGAACATTAAAGAAGATTTTTAGCTGAAACCGTGGTCCTCTGTGATTCATATAATGGAAGTCAATGGGTGCCATCACTTTGAGATTCAAAAAAACCCATGCAGACAAAACAAAATGAATACCCACGGCTCCTGATGATACATTGAGGTCTTAAGAAGCGAAACGATCAGTCTATGCAAGAAACTGAACAGTATTTACAACATTACTACCTGCAATCCATAGCCTCGGCAAACGAGAGTGTTTACGGCAGTCTGGAGCGCAAGCTTCCTGTCGCATAGTGACGTATGAGCTCAAACGCTGGGAATCTGTTAAAAGTCAATCTTCTCGACTGAGATTGCACAAGCAAAAGTAATCTTTTTTTTATATAAGTTGCGGCATTCAGGATAAGTACAAGTAAGTAACCCTTTCTGTTGTAAACAAACACCGCGTCAGCTTACGTAAGTTTGCTCCTGTTCATGCGTCATTATGTGACAGGAAGCTTGCATTCCAGACTGTTGTTCACGAAGGCTGTGGATTAGAGGTAAACATTTGGGGTAAAATTGATTCCATCTTCTACCGATTCGAACCGATTCACAAATTTCAAAAATTGATTTTCTAAAGGTTTGTTAATAATGCTATGTTATCGGAACAAACGAGGTGGTAGATTCAACTGCGAGAGCAGTGCAGCATCCGGACTGTTTAGAGAGTGCACAGGCTTGCATTATGAATGAAGCTTACTTGATAGCAACAGTTCGTATATCAATATCTTAAATAGAAAATAGATAATGCATAGTGAAATAATGTATAGTTACAAGCACACATCAAGCTTTTCTTGCGATCTTGATGCCTCTTTTGTGTACAGCAGTGGTGTGAAGTATTTGAGTAAATGTAATTAGTTACTGTACTTAAGTATCTTTTTGGCTACTTTGTAGTTGTACTGAGTATCAAAGATATTACCAACTTTTACTCTCTACTTTACATTTTTTTAACAAGTAAATGTACTCTTTACTCCAATACATTTGTCAGTTACACATTACATTTTGCATGGCACCTAACTTTTTCTGCAGCAGTTTGTTTCTGCTATAAAGAAGCAATAATCGCCATCTACAGGGCATTGAAGGTACTATATCTTGTGCGTTTTGCCTTTACTCACCCAAACTTGTCAACAAGGCTACTTTACATGAATGTGAGTGCATTAGCAGGCGGTTGCTGAATGGCAGGTGTTTGATTTACGAGATGAGGAAATGACTGCAGCCGGTGATGATGAGACTGAAACAAGCACAAGTAGACTTTGACTATTTAATTTAACTTAACACATTATTTTGTTCGTTATATTGACAAGACCTTTTTGAAGGTGTTGAGGACTAGTGCATCTTTGAGCCTACATTCAGTATGAGTAAAATACTTAAGTACTGTTAAAATTAGATACTCTAAGACTTTTACTCAAGTCGTATTGGAATTGGTGACTTGGTAACTTGTAATAGAGTCATTTGTGAGGTATCTGTACTTTTACTCAAGTATGTTTTTCAGGTTCTCTTTACATCTCTGGTGTACAGGTACTTTTTACACACGAGAAGCACATTGAACAAGGACGCACAAATGGTTACCATGGTAAAGAACAATACCTGCTTGTAAAAGCGAATTATCATATCCTGTATCTGAGGTTAAACCACTAAATCTTGAGAATGCAACAGCGTATATTAGATTTTTTCTAACTCTTGACCAATCGGCATTAACAGTAGCTGCTGTTCTGTTCTCATGCTGCTGCTCTCCTCCTACTCTCATCTGAACTCTTCCCTCTCTTCATTAAAGCTGCGGTGAAGTGTTCCCAGCAAAACAAGCCACTTAAAATCAATATAATAAGCAAAACTGTGCCAGGGAAACAAATATAAACAATATTACTCATATTATTTATTTAAATTTGAGTTAAAATATAATATTTATAATAAAATGCAATGTTTAAAATCAAATCTATGCATATATCTAATCGAAATTCAATTCAAAACTTAGAATCGACCACAAGAATCGATTTGAATCGATTTGTGAGATTCCAAAAGATTCCCACCACCCTAGTAAAAATGTTGTAAATAATGTTATAAATAAAGTTTCTTGCATAGACTGATCGTTTCGCTACTTAATACCTCAATGTATCGTCAGCAGTCGTGGGTATTCCATTATACAAAATCAGAGAGGACCACGGTTTCAGCTAAAAATCTTCTTTACTGTTCTACTGAAAAAAAAAAAAAAAAAAAAATCACCTACATCTTGGATGGCCTAAGGGTGAGAAAATTAACAGAAAATTTTCATTTTGGGGTGAACTATCCCTTTAAAAACGCATGCATGTTTAATGCAAAAAAATATATGTTGAATGGAAGAACATAAAGCCTACTACTGTTCAAAAGTTTGGGGTCAGTAAGATTTTTTTAATTAATACCCGTATTCAGCAAGGAAGCATTAAATTGATCAAAAGTGGAGTATCAAAAGTCAAGACATTTATAGTCTTACACAATATTTCTATTTCTATTTTTTTTTTCATTAAAGAATTCTGAACAAAAAAATGTATCATGGTTTCCACAAAGATACTAAGCAGCACATTGATTATAATAAGAAATGTTTCTTGAGCACGAAATCAACATTATAGAATGATTTCTGAAGGATCATGTGACACTGAAGACTGGAATAATGGCTGAAAATTCAGCTTTGCCATGACATATAACGTATAACGTAAAACAATTTTATTTTAAAATATATTAAAATAGAAAAAAATAGTACTGATGTTTTTACTACATTTTGATAATAAATTTAGATTTGGTGAGCATAAGAGACTTCTTTCAAAACCATTAAATAATCTTACCGACCCCTGAACACGTATATAGGTTATAACATTTTGTTCCAAATTAAAAGGTTAATATAATTTTATGTACAGAATTAAGATAATTTATTATATATAAATAAACTATAAATGATTATAATTTTTAAAAAAATGAATTTAACATATTTGTTATATCTGTATATTTCATGTATGATCTATATATTTCATATTTATTAAAATAATAGCTTAATAGCTAGAGAATTTCGCTAAGATTAATTTAATTTATTATCATAATTTATATATTATGATAACTTATAAATAAATATTATTTTAATAAATGTATTTGTATTTTATTTGTATATTCCATATATAGTAAAGCCATCAGCAGCACAGCAGTGATTTGAAATTGCATGTGTTTGCCTACAGGATAACTGGCTTATTTGAAATTCTACCCATATGTGTGTGTGGGGTACAAACACATGCGCATGCAGCCTTATACAGGTCTGGCTGAATCTGAGGGGAACGGGGCCATCTGAATGCTAATGATCTGGCCTGGACCCAACACAACACCCTCTCCAATCCACTATGGCCAAAAGGTCTGCTCAAAGAAGCTACACAGCAAACTGAAACAAGCAACGTGCAAAACCATCTCTGCGGTTGTGAAAATCACTATTACGCAACAACAGAAGCTGTAGGTAAGAGCCTGCTGGCTGACATTATCAGGTAAACATGTTTCAAAGACGCCAACTATGTGACCTTAAAGTGACAGTTCAGCCAAAATTAATGTTTGCTTTGTTTAATTATTTATTCATTCATTTTAATTCAATCACCTTACGGACCACAGTTTGAGAACCACACGAGCTTCTAAATCCTGTTCCTTCTAGAAACATCTTCCACATGCTGTTCAACTGAGGACTGAATAGTTGAAATAGAGATGCTAGAGCCGCTTCTGCAGGTCTCATGTTTCACGGGCATGACAGCAGTGTGAGGATGGGTTTCTGTTGTGTGAGACACTCTCACGGAGAAATTCATCCCTCTGCAATCCTGAACACAAGCTCTCACTGGGCTGGGTTTAACTTCAGCAGGACAGACATGCTAATACATGCTCCCAGCTGCTGCTTGTTTGCTTGGTGTCTCCAACACAAACATCAAGACACATACGCACACATACAAACACCCACAGTGACTCTCTCAGACCAAATTCTCTTATTTAAAGGTCCCGTTTTTCATGTTTTTTTGAAGCTTTGATTGTGTTTATAGTGTGCAATATAACATGTGTTCATGTTTCGCGTGTAAAAAAACACAGTATTTTCCACATAATTTACTTATCTGTATACCGCTGTTTCCACTGTCATAAAAACGGGCTGATGACTTCCTTGTTCTATGAAGTCCCTCCTTCAGAAATACGTAACGAGAATGCCAGCGGTTCCTATGTTGTGATTCGACAGCTCCGGACGCACCGTGCCCGGAAAAGTCACGCATCTTACCATAACGTGGAGATGCACGCGCTCAGTGTTATTGTAAACATGTCTTTAATTCTACCCTATCAATTTGAGCCGGAATCAGACCCGGTGATTGGACTGCGGGATGAAAATAACAGCGTTTCGACGACATGTTGACAAACACACTCTACAAACGCAACTCTTGTGTATTCCTGTGGGCGGAGGTTAGTCAAAAAACTGTTTTAGTGACGTCATTAAAGGAGGAAGTAGAGGGATGTAGTCCAAACTGGCCGTTCGATGTAGGTGACAATAAAATATCTCACTTGGCATTGAACTTTGAGCTTTAAAATTTTACAGATTTTATGTATACTCTAACAACAACATTACACACTAACTAAAGTTTGAAACATGGTATCACGAAGAACGGGACCTTTAAAAACGACCAAATACATCTAAATGCAATATGTAACTAAGCTCTAGCATAGTACAGCGCACAAACTCATTCTAGTTTCAACGAGTTTCACACTCTTATAACACTTTGCTTCCAGTATTTTCAAGTACACAAGGGACATCTCAGCCAGTAAAGGGGATTTCAAATCATTCAGTGCACAAACAGGAAGTCACTTTTGGTAAACCACAGAAGCAAATTAGTGTGCAATTATTTTCTTGAGCAGCTCCTCTCACCTTGACCAACATTTTTCTGTCATGTAGGCAAAACTTTTCAGCATGAAACCAATCTATAAGAAATGACTCTCTTCTGTTTCCTTTAACATCTATTAGTTTAGGAAGGGGCATGTAGAGCACATCAAATGAACAATTAATAAATTATAAATTGTATTTTTATTATATATACATACATAACATATATAGAAAAACATACATGCATGTGTGTGTTTGTGTGTGTTAGTTGCGTAAAAGAGAGAAATACTGTTCATGTAAACACGGTGTGGGGTGAGAGGAGGTGCGAAAGATCAGTTACACCACTGACAAACTGGTAAACACAGCTTTAAGAAGCAGCTACACGGATATCTCAACGATCTTACTGAAGGTGCAACAATTACTTACTAGGAAATGAAAACCTTACTGAAAAGTGATGGGCGTTGGTGGGAGAGCACTTTTTAAAACAGCATTTACTGTATTATCACTGTCGTCTGATCTTACTTTGTGAGAAAGTGACAATGCATGCTTTGATCTTCAATCTGATTAAAGAGATGGATGTCAAAGTGGGTGTCAACATTATTAACGTTTTTCTTGAACGTTCTAGAAGTTCTCTTGCTCTCTTTAATTACTTTAGGTAACAGCTTCCCTGAGCATTTGGTTCTTATATGCAAATGGAATAAGTTACAGAAACATCTGTGGCCACAGGAATTTACACTTACATGAACAATACTTACATGTGTGTGTTTTCTTTGCTGAGGACACATCTGAAAAAGACAAGAAATAAAATGCATATTAAACAGGGCTTGTAATGTAGCTTATACAGCAAAGCAAAGCAACAAGGCTTTTTTCAGAATATACTCTATTAAAACAGCATTTTGTTTTGTGATACTGTATATAATGTATGAATGGTTGTTTTGAGTGAATGGTTTAATTTTTTGCATTTGCACCTAATATTCGCCTATATTTTCTATCAAGTTTTAATTTGTTCTGGTGTAAATTGGTTCTGCTGTAGGCAATTTTAATTAAGAAAATATTATAATAAATTAAGAAAAAAGAAAGAAAAAAATTAAGCTTTGTTTTAGATACCAAAAATCATTTCGCCTTGAAAAGCTAAGATTTATTTATTTATTTATTTATTTTTAATGATGGATTCTAATATCTAGAGAGCAGGGTGACTAGTCACCAGCCAATAATCTTAAATGGCAAATATTAGACAATTGTCCTGGTCAACATATTGTTAAATATAATAACAAAGAAAATAATAAAACATAGTACATATATAGTGCATGAAGTACACATTCATGTTTATTTGATCGCATGGAAAAGACCTGAAGGCACTCTGTAATCCCAAGTCATCACAGGCCTTGGTTTACGCTTTTACATTCAGGGCAACTCAGGCCAGCGCAGTCAATCACCATTAATCCATCCACTCCCTTTAATCAGGGCTATTGTACCACAGCCAGCTCTATTGTGATGTAAAGTGTCCATCTGAGAGAAATACAATCTGTCATGACTAGTGATACTGCCGAAACGAGATACAAGTGGTAAATGGCAACTGCCAATCAACAAAGCATTAACCAGTAATTTGTGCCAAATGAATTTCCATCTGCTTGTAAATTAGACTCCGTAATAAAAGAGTTCATGTCCAATTCACAGCACACAGCACGAGGAAAGATACAACCATTAAATTGAATTTTCCTCGGTACCAATTTCGGTACAACAGTAAAAACTGTTGAATTTTACCTATTAAAAATAAAATATTAATTAATTTGTTTATCATTTATGATGATAATAATTATAAATAAACAATACTTGTAAACATTTGAAGGCTACATGCTGATGCTGTTTACAAGTAAACACTGTTTATAAAAAGATCAAGTGAAAAATTTGTAATAAAATGGATAAAAAACAAAACAAAAAAAAACATACTGCAGAACAAGTGACAGGTCTATTAGTTTACGTTTACACTTTTAAAGGAATGGTTCACCCAAAAATGAAAATTCTGTCATTAATTACTCACCCTCATGTCCTTCCAAACCTTCCAAACTTTCGTTCATCTTCGGAACACAAATGAAGATATTTTTTATGAAATCTGAGAGTTTTCTGTCCTCCATAGACAGCTACACAACTGACACTTTGATGCTTCAAAAAGTTCATAAAAAGAAAACAAAACTAATCAATATGAATTAAGTGATTTAGTCCAAATTTTCTGGACACTTGATCGCTTTATATGATGAACAGATTTAATTTAGGCTTTTATTCAATATAAACTTTGATCAGCGAACATATACTGAAGCTCAACCGAACCTGCTTGGCGCGCGAGAACAAACCTTTTCCGGAAGCTCAAACGTGCTGCGTAAACGAGAATGAACCTCATTGGTTCTCGCATGTCAAGCAAACAGGCTTAAGCTTCCGTTTACCACAACCGCTGTGAGAGTTGATGAATTTTTTGAATATAAGCCTAAATTCAATCTTTGGAGGGACAGCAAGCTCTCAGATTTTATTAAAAAGATCTTCATTTGTGTTGCAAAGATTAAACAAAGTATTACAGGTTTGGAATGTCAGAATTTTCATTTCTGGGTGAACTAACCCTTTAAGGTCTTCACTTAAAATTAAAAATGTATATTCACAGAATATATTTAATTGTGTTCAGGCAATCTATCATGTCTAAGTAAAAAAATCTGTGTTGGTCCTACATCCAAAAAAAACTGTATACACATGTGCAAAATGCGCCTGAGGAAAACCGTTGGTATGGAGAATTCAAATGCAGGTTCAATGGTGAATTCAAAATTCAAATGGTGCTGAAGGCCTAAAGAAAAAAAAAAATATTCCCATGAGAATACAGATATTCATCGTCACAAGTTCCAAGACGTTATGGTGAGCTTTGAGCAGTGAAATTATTTTCAGAAGTTTTGCTTTAGGACCTGGTATAATGTTTAAAAGGCATTTTATAGAATTGCGAGTTTATGCATTCATTGGTTTCATGGTCATGTTTATTAAGTATTTAAGTAATATAAGTAATCTGTGTGATATGTACGCCATGCAACCACTGAAACAAGTCAAGCTCGTGATTTTCTTATATTTTTTTATTTTTATAAATCGCTCATGTCAGTAACATTAAGCGGTCCTGAAAGGTGTATATATTTACATACCATGAAATAAAAGGTAAAGGAATAAAAGGAAGTCCTCATTATATAATTAAGTAACTTCTGTTCGGTCATGTGCCAGATGTGATGCAGGGAATCTTTGTTATTAATGTTAGTTTTTATTGTTATTTACAAGTTTTTAACAAATGCAAAGCAACTTTTGTAAGTTTTCTTCACCACATCAATACATCCTGTTATGCAGACGACTTCTTAAATGTATTCAGTGTTTTTCATTATTTAAAATAAGGTATATGTCAAACCTGTTGTCGGTGTTCTGTATTTTGCTGAATGTATTTGTTTTTCATTTGCTTTTTTCTTTTGGGACTGTGAGAAAAACAATTTCTACTACAATTTAAAATATATAATTGGACCAACGGCACAGTTTGGTAAACTAAATTTTTCCATTGGCTCAACATACACTCAACATATTGTGACTGTTGCCACAATTGATAAAATTCAATTAACAGAAATTCAATTAGGCCGATTCAAAAATTTTGATGTTACCAGACCAGAAAATTGAGCTGGAGAAGTCTGATTTTTTTTTTTACAGTGTAAAGAAACACCTCAAAGCTGAGGCATTTTTGTGTTGTCAGCGGCACTGTGGAGCTTGTGGCTGTCTAAACAATGCAATTGGCTACGATGCTCAACGTTTCAAGAACATTTTGTAAATGGAAACCTCTGACGCTCTTCATAGAGCACTTACAAAGATACACGGGTGCATTTGAGATACATTTGAAAGCAGCCGCCTATCAGTGGGTACCGAATATACCCGGTGCTTTTGACAACCCTAGAAGATATAATAAGGTGGTAAATGATGGGCACTTTCATATGTTAGACTTAAGCTTATTGTTCAAGAATTCAGTTTATCATGGATGTGAAAGTGATAATGTGGAAAACCTCAAGTAGCTGTATTAAAATGTGTATTGTACATAAAATGGATGTAGGATCTTGAGGAGATTAGAATGACTTGATGCTTAAACCAGCATATTCATTAAACTGATAAGAAGAGCTTTCTCTTTTCTTAGCTCTTTTTCATGTCTTATTTTCAGCTGGACTAGAACAAATATTCTGGCTTGCAGCTTTTGAGGAGGCACATTCATTATTCCTCTCCAGCTAAAAATCAGAATGATGAAAAGAGTGAATCTGACTGCAAACCTTTATTTATCAATCTATTTATGAAATGAAACTGAAGAGGCTTTGTATCCTTCCCATATTCACAACGCTAAGTAAGAAGGGGCTTCAGATCTGATGATAATAAGCAGTGAAATGACAGCAAATCTCCAGTCCTTGTTCTTTCCATCCATTTCTAATTGGTTTAACTCCTCTGTCTCAGTCTCAAACCGCCTCCCCCTGAGTCTCTTTGTTTCTGTCTGTTCATATTGAAATTTCCCTGTAATTCTCCTTCCATGCTGAGTTTGGCTCTTAAGAACAGAGAGCATGTTTAGGTGAATGTACATGAAAAAAATAGCTGAAGGTTTAGTGGATTAGATTGTAATAATGCTGAAACATTATGGAAAGATACATATATATATATATATTGTGTGTGTGTGGGGCTGGGCGATATATCGCATGCAAATGTCACGCGCATTTTGTCAGTAAAGCCGGTTCCCTGATTACCGCTAAATCGCCATCACCTGCTTTCAAATGGAGCGGCATTTAATAGACAGAGCCGTAGATCACTGACAAGCCACGCAATATCACGATTCATTTGCGATAATGAACGTGATATTGCGTAGCTTGTCAGTGATCTACGATTCTGTCTATTAAATGCCGCTCCATTTGAAAGCAGGTGATGGCGATTAAGCGGTAATCAGGGAACTGGCTTTATTGACGAAATGCGCGTGACAATCACATGTGATATATCGCCCAGCCCTAGTGTGTACTGTGTGTGTGCACACTGCACATATTTCACCTGAGACCTCATCATATAGCACTCACTGCATAATTAATCATACTAAAATATAACAACTGCACAAGAAACAGACTGGGAGAACACAACCCACTGGGTTTCAAAATGTGTGTCAGTTGGCAGGATGCAGGGCATATTGGGCTATTAAATTTTTTAGGATGGCTTTTAGGGGAGAACATGTGTGTTTTCAATCTTTTTGAGAGATTAGTCGGCGCTGAATGACACAGAAACTGCCTCAGGATTGAGGTAAACTACTCACTTGGTTATTTTCTTCTGTTTAAACCAGACACTGAGAGGACCGACATTCAATAATGTGCCTAATAAAGCTTCTTTACACAGTCATCTAACAATAAATCATCAATTATACCTTTACACAATTAACAAAGCGTTAGCTCTGATGATGACTGCTTTACTGATGTTGTAGTGAAACAAACATATGGTCTCTTCAGCTCAAACCCTGGGGTCGTTTACTTAATTCACTGATTTTTTTCCAAAACCAAATTTGGTACTAGTGATTTTGAGTTATGCAGAGTTGAATGGGTTCATGTAAGGTTGAAATTGCACTTTAATTTGAAACCGATATCATTACTCAGGTGAGCTGACCATGTTGGGGGTTAGTTAGGGATGGGAGTACATAAATTGAGGTTTTAACTTGGACACACTTGGGAATCTGATATGTTTTATTCATTGTTCAGGTTTAATGTTTAATCAAGTTGGGGCAGTATCTCACCATGTTTAAGAACCCCCCCCATTAGAAATTCAAAGATTTTTTGAAAACAGCTTTTGTATTTTATGAGGTAGTCCTGATGGTGTGGAGTCTTTGTTTGATGTGACTGATGAAGTATTTATAGCACTCAAAGCACAAAATCCACGATAAGAAGGATCTTCAATCAAAAACATGTTCCACAACGATTCATTCCCTGAACAAACAACACAAATCCCAAAATCTTCTCCCTCATACGATGAAATTATACATCTCTACAACCTAAGCTGCTTACCAATGAATGAATGAACTGACAAAATATTTGTATAAAATGAATACATCATATATATTATATACATTATATATATTATATATAAACTACTGCTCAAAATTATGGTGTCGGTTCATAGTGAGGGTAAAGCTGAATTGTCAGCAATGTTGTCACATTTATTATTATTATTATTATTTATCATCATTATTATCAATGTGGACAGCAGTTGTGCTGCTTAATATTTCGGTGGAAACCATGATACATTTTTTTTCAGGACTCTTTAATGAATATAAATAGAAATCTGAAAAAGTTTTACTGTCACTTTTAATTTATTTAATGTGTCCTTGCTGAATAAAAGCATTAGAAGTCTCCAAACTTTTGAACAGTAGTGTGTATATACAGTACACACACAAATGTATATTTTATAGGGGTGTGACGAGCTCTCGAGTCACGAGATCTCGCGAGACTAAACTGTGACGAGATTTCTCGTCGAGGCGAAAAGTAATCTCTTGATGTTGCCATGACAGAGTGTTAGGATGATTAGGAAAGAATTTGCCACCGCTACGTTTACATTACGCCTCCACTGTCGTTTTGCTTTATATTTAAATAAAAAACATTTAATTCAGTTGGATAACGGTCGCCGCCGCTCCATATTTACAGAGTTAGGCGCGATCGCTGATAGTGAAAGTAAACGCGAGCGCGCATTCAAACGCGATCTCAATACCCCGCATTCTGAAAGCGGCTCCCTGATGAATACAGATATCTCTCAATATGAAAGCTATTTTAGGCTGGGCAGTGTAGTTGTAACCATGTCTTAGCTCTGTATCCATGAAAACGAATAACAGTTTTCTCTTAATCTGATTAAGCACAAACAATAAGGTTTCATTTGTTAACATTAGTTAATGCACTGTAAACTATGAACTAATAATTAATTACTATTTTTATTAACTAACATAAACAAACATTAATAAATACTGTAGCAAATATATTGCTCATTGTTAGTTGATGTTGGTTAATACATTAATGTTAATAAATGAGACCTTATTGTAAACATTTTTATTTATACTGTTTTTATTTCTATGATCAGTTTGTGGAAAGGAGTTCAGTTAGGAGGTCAAAAGTTGTAGAAGCTCATAAATCATATACAGTAAGGTCTAAAGAGACTGAAATCATACAAAAGAGAAGTCAGTCAGTTGAGTTAGTAGCAAAACCTTTTACAGTGCTTGAGTTTTGTTGTCTTTTACTGCATATGATAATTCACATTCAGAAAGTAGAACTGAATGACATTCATTACAAGATGATTAGTTAAAACATTTCAAATACACCTGCAGAATATTTTTTTCTAGTCATGATTTCACCATTGAGGATTTCTTAAAAATAGTGTGTAAAAATCTTGTCTCGTCTCGTGAACTCAGTCTTGAGTCTCGTCTCGTGAGATACCCGTCTCGTCACACCCCTAATATATATATATATATATATATATATAAAAAATTATTACTATAGCAACTACATGTAACAAGGACACTGAAGTAAAGTGTTACCCAAAATTCTTCTCATTTTTGTATAATTATTAGGCAAGTAGTATTTGACAGTTATTTATTGAGAGAACATTCTCAAAAACATTCATTCCACTCCTTTCTCTCTTGCACTGTTTGACTCTTTCAGTCCTTCTTAATGGGATAGCTCATCCAAAAATTCTGTCATCACTTACTCACCCTCAAGTTGTTCCAAACCTATATGAATTTCTTTCTTCTGCTGAACACAAGATATTCTGAAAAATGTTTTTTCCCCTCCATACTATGGAAGTAAATGGGGCCCATCAGCTGTTTGGTTACCCATATTCTTCAAAATATCTTCTTTTGTGTTCAGCAGAAGAAAGAAATTCATACAGGTTTGGAACATCTTGAGGGTGAGTAAATGTCATTTTTGGGTGAAGTATATCCCCTTAAATCTCTTAACTGTGTTGGCATCAGCGACTGTCACTTAAACTGATGACAGGTATTCTCTTCAGTTTGAAGATCGCACTGATATCCATGACAGGCTTTGCACTCACACAGCTCAAGCTTTGCACAATCCCTGGAGCACAAACATAATCATAAACCCCTGAATTCATCAACATCAAACAAAATTGATGCAGTATCAAAGAAATTTTATAAAACAAGTATTATGGGCTCTAATTGGATGACCTATGTTGAAGCCTTTGATAAATGCAGAGAAACACATGTTACCAAACATTCTATATTAATGTGCCAAATTTCTACTTTGTTTGGCAAGAGTAAACAATGGCTAAGCTGATTAACTATATTTACTCGGCTTGAAGAATTATTATTATTTACTCAGATTGTTGCCAATAAATAAGTGTATCAATAAATGAAACTTGCTATTATATACAAGTTGAATTCATTATAAATTATTTAAATTATTTATATTTAATAAAATAAGATGCACACTGCACTCTTACCAATTGACAGGGCCTGAAAAAAAAACACATACAAAAAAACCCATCACAAAACTGAGCATAACTGCCATAACTGAGCTTACAGATAACTCCCTCTATGAACAAGAGCCATTTTCCAGTTATGTTCATATTTTTTGTTTGTATGATGTACATATATTTACGGTTTCTGAGACCATTTCTTTTCTTATTTACTAGGGCTGCCCTCGACCAGTGTTGGATAAGTTACTTAAAAAAAAATAATTACTAATTACATATTACATCATCAATGTTGTATTTAAAATCCTTATCTAATTACTCTGTCTGAAAAGTAATTTAATTACTAATAATTAAACTCATTACTATTTACTTCTTAAAATCCCAGAAACATTGACCGGATAGACAATAGAAAGGAAACTCTTTCAATAATTTAAATATGAGTCAAACATGAAATAGTTTAACCTATAGCTTTTTAAAACATTTTAGCTTTATTAAAACATACTATAATACTTAATGTTTTTTTTATGTAAGAAACAGGGATGTCACGGTACCAAAAAATGTAAAGATACAAATAAAACAATGATATTTAAAAAAAACAAAAAAAAAAACAGTAGTAAGTTTTAACAGTACTAAGTAAAAATACCAGAGAAATTTAATAATCAAATCTAAAATAACTCTGCATAGTCATAACTGTATAAGTTAAATATAGATTAATACTTATTAAAGCTTTTCTTTTGTTGTTTGATTATCATTTATAATACAGACAGCCAATGGTAGGCAGAAGTCTAATGGACGGAGACAATATGCTGTTACACATGCTGTTCACATTCACATAACTAACGCGAATATACGCCAATACGGACATTTTGACATAAATGTGTATTTGGACATTTATATGTAATAAACCATGAAAATCTGACACTCACGAGAGACGCCTATGTGTGTGCGCTTTGGTTAAGAGCGCACTTACTGAAGACCGTCTCTCAGAGAGTGCGTGAGTAGTTATTTTTCTCCCTAGGACATAATTTACATTTTACCGTAATGTTCTTGCCTACCTATGTAAAAAAAATTGGAATATTTCCATTCTGCAAAACAGCTACTCGCTTCTGCCAACATCTTCAGACAGCGACTACGCAGCCAACTGGTGTGTAGTTGCACTACAGCTAACGATTTCAAAGAGGCAGTGTTCACTTTTACCTTTAGATGACAAATTTAGATTTTACATTCAATATTGATTTATACAGAACTGTTGAACTAATTTACAGTATGTAATGCAAGTTCATTATAAGTAACTGTGATTAAATTACCTAAAATGAACAGTAATCCCTTACTTTACTTTTTCGGAGGACAAGTAATGTAATTACAGTAAAGGGGCGGTCACAATGCACTTTTCGTTCCATTGACTTCCATTCAAATGCACGCGAATGCGTCAAACCGGAAACGCAAGCTTGTGCAAAAAAAAATTGCATTTTGCTGCATTCCAAAGTTCAAGTTTGGTGAACTCTGACCTGCGAATTTTGCATCACATGAAGACGTGCGACCAGTACAAGATCGATTCGTCACGGCATGTTGAATTCATGTTTATAAAAAAGACGCTGTAAACCGTGACGTTATATCATGACCGTTACAGCATCCGAAGAAATTTTGCACGTTCAAAGTTTAGTGTGACCGCAGCTTAACACGTTACACCCAAGCATGCCACGCGAGTCCTAAAAAGTAAAGCCAAAGCTTCTCTATCGGCCCCAGGTGGCTGGATGCACTATAGGTCAAAAACCCCGCCCTTTCTATGTATTCCAGTGTGACTTGAGACGAACTAAATTAAATTATGCTTCAAATATTTTTTTCCAAAGACAATTTCTGTCATATTAGGCAGTTTTTATCACGCTGGTGTTAGTTCAAATGTTTGTTCTTTAAATAAGTTTGGTTTTACCTAGTTATTTGATGCTATAAAAACGGGGATGAGACGTCACGATTGACAGTGCCAACAGACTTTTTTCTGGATCTTAGCTAGGTGACTTGAGCTTTAACTTTAATTTCTACACTTTCATAACTGTTTATTTCACACCGAAATAATGAGCTGTTCTGAGTTTGGGCGGGACCTTGATATCGTGGCTCCACTTGGTGCTCACTACTGCGCAGACTCGAGTTTCAAGTTCACTATGCGCAGACTCGAGACTCAAGATGTCAGCGCCATATAGACACACTGGTGGCTTCATTTACTACAATAGAATAGAGTGAAGGTGCATTGTCCATATTTTTTACAGTCTATGGTTACACCCAACACTGCCCTCGACTAAAGATTTTTCTGGTCGTCTAGTAGTCATTCATTTTAAATGATTAGTCGACTAATCATTAATAATAAACCATATAAATCATAATAATGTGTGCGCTCAAATGCACACATAAAGCTTGCCAAAGCGCACTGGTAGAAGTAATGATTATGAATGTGTCAGTTTTCCACTTGAATTAGTTCATTTAAAAGTAGACATATCGCTTTCTATAGATATATATTTTTTATGTCTGTGAGCCAAGTTTACCTGGAGTTTCGGTTCTTTTCTTTTTAATGCGCGCGCTCAAGTTCACAAAGAGAGAGGGCAGAAATCGCACTCTGTTTGCCTTCATTATTTTACAAAAGCACAACGTTTTATTATTGTGAGTGCACACAAATAAAAAGTAGACTCTTCACAGATTCAAAAGATGTATTACCCTTATCTGTATGACCAAAAATTACAGCATTTTAAGTGCAAGTGATTGCGCTGGCGCCTCCATGTTAGCCATCATGCAGTAAGCGTGCTACTCTTCAGCTTTCACACTCCGAACAAACACTTGAATAAGCCATATTTGAGGTTGATGAATGATTTGGATGTCCTGTCTGACGTACTGTATTTACCACATAGACCAGTTGTAAACGATCTGTCCGTCACAAACTGCGTGACTTCGATACTTTCTGTGGATTTTTTTTCCTGCGACTAATAAAAATTTGGTCGACTAAGCCTCTTCTCGTTGACTAATGGTTAGTCAACTATTGGGGGCAGCCCTACTATTTACTGACTCGCAGTTCATATGACTGAAGATACATACTCATATTCACAACAGAGTTTTGTTGTAATCAATTTTCTCGAGCACTATATTAGCAAGTAACTAATGCAAAATGTGCAGTTTATATGTTAACAAAGCAACCTCTGTTGTTCAATCACATTTAGCAAATGTTGTGGTCTTTTTTATGGAATATTGCAGTTTATTATAAATGTTTTATCTGTGCACATTTTTTTTTTTTAAATCATGTGTCCTAACTTCCCCTCCTTCTTGCAGCATCATCTCTTCTCTACGCTGATGACATGCTTACAGGTGTGAGAGCAGGACAACCTGTCACTGACATGAGATTACAGTAATAGTAAATTACAATGATCCAACAATTCAATCAATTCCCCATGGACAAAATCAAGTCCCACCCAACACCCAATTTTTCTTGTTCGAGATGCCGTTTCACTTAGATGTACAGCACAATAGGGAAGAAAAAAAGACTACCACAACTGCCGTTTAATGACGACTTTAAAGACATAAGGAAATGGAGAATGTCGAACATTAGTCAGTAAAATGGTAGGTAGAGATTTACATTTTATTTAATTGCATTTCTAGTCCATTTTCCTCTTTCTCTTATTCACATCCTTCACACCACACTTTCTTTTGTATTTTTCCATCAGTCTATTTCTGGCTGACAAGCTTACAAGAGATGATGATCACATTTACGTAATAGTCACACATGAGCGCACAGACACACACCCACATAGATCCAGACAGCACTTACACAAACACTCCCACTGTGCATTACAGCACAGCACTGAGATTATGCCAAATTGGGTTAGTAGAGCAGTACTGGGTTACATAGAACAACAAACACACACTGAGGAGGTACGAGAGGGGAGGAGAAGACAAGAAAGAAGATAAAGGGAGGGAAGGGAACGAGTGGTCATGAAGTGGACTGCCAACACCAGCACAGTTGATTGCTTATGACCAGCTCTGCATGTTAATCTCTGCAAGGAAAAAGCATGTTGATGTTCCCCTGCCGTGCGTAATGAGGGGGCTATCGGCTCCTACTGCGGAGAGGAAAATAACGGTTATGCACCAAAGGGAGGGAGAGAGCAAGAGATCACATAAAGAGATCATGGAGAGTGTATGTTAGCAGTAGGATAACAGGGCTTAAACCTCCAAAAGGATTAATAAAATCTGGTTTCCAGGGACTCTGGGATATGTGAATTTAAAGGTTTAACCATGCACAACAGCCAGAGAACTGGAAAATATTTTCCAGTATATTTTTAGATTTATGTTTGTCCAAAAATCTCATACCACTAGTCAAAAATGCTACTATTTTTTTTTAATTTATATGTACTAATGTTTAACAGGTTTTGGGGTCAGTACATTTTTCTTCATTTATTTATTGATATGTTTAATCAGAAAGGAAAAATGACAGTAAAGATATTTATAATGTTACAAAAGATTTCCATTTCAAATAAATGCGGTTCTTTTTCGAGGGAACGGTTTAGTTTACTGTGCTCACAAGCTAAAGTTGCATTGCTGAAGTCGCGTTTGTTCTTGTTAGTTTTTGTTTGTTCTCATTTGTTAGCTATGGCATGGCCAAAGCCAGCTATAGTACTTAAACAGTGAAATCTAGCATTTGTTTAGGAGAAGCAGTCAGCAACAGAAGGAGAATGCATACTGTAAGTGGATTTGTGTCTTTTCTCATTTGACTGTAGAGCAGTTGTTTTTGCTAGGAAACACTGTTTTGTTTACTGTGCTCACGTGCTGACGTTGCGTTTGTTCTCGTTAGTTCTTGTTTGCTAACAGTTTCAGTCTGTTAAATACTAAGGCATGGCCTGCTGAATTTAATAACAACGTTAGGCGGGTATATAATTGTTTAGTATACCGTAGCAGCAGACACAGCAGTCCTCGTGTGAAGACCAAAAAGTGTAAAGACCAGCAACTCTACCTGCGCAACTCTACTGAGCAAGGACCAACAACGCACTTGGGTATTGCTTTTTTTTTTTTTTTTTTTCCTCTTTCAGAATCAGAAAGAGCTTTATTGCCAAGTATATTTACTAGGAGTGCAACGGTTCTTGGTAAAAAAAAAAAAAAATCGAACTGTACCGTTCAGTTTGGCACGCACTTGCACCGCGGTCCATCTCGAATGACGACGCATCTATAGGCTAATATGTTTGCTTAAAATAGCAACGTGGAAAACAGACAGACAGAGTTTAGATAATGTATGTTTCAGTCGATGGATGCGCATTCTGGCTTCCCAAAATGTTACAACGATGATAATCAAAAATTGTGGACAAAACAGTCATTCTTTGTAAACTTTGGAGTGCCGTATGCTCTAATGTCCAGTTCATTTATGCTGTCATCAACCGGGTGTTGATAGCGCGCGAGCACAGGTGAGACCTGAACAACACACGTTGCTATTTGTGTTTAGACTAAACTCATTTAAGCCTAGCTGATTTAAATATTCAAGATCAAGACGCGAAAGAACTTATTTTAAACAGCGCGCAAATACTGAGTTCTCTTTCAAGTTTTGCACTTCAGCAGACAAATTCATGTCAACATGCCCGTCTTGGCGAGTGTCCTAGCAAAAAATTTGTCGAAAAAGACAATGTATGTGTAACAGTATATGTACTGGATTGTGCATTATGTCTTAAAGGGAAAAAAAAAAAAAAAAAAAACTATTCCTACTTCCTGTGATTTTAATGTTAAATTAAACACCAAATGACAAAGAAATCACTCACTGCTCTTGACTGAATAGCTTTTGTAACTTCAATAATGATTAATCTTTATTTAATTTATACAGTGAAGATAATATGCAGTGTTATTTTATATTTGATTACTTTATCCATTTTCTGTACCTGAAAACTACTGTTAGATATCTGAAAAACCTGAAAAGCATTGTTTATTTTGTTTGAGTATTTGCTCTATTGTATTTATTTGTGATGTTGCTTGTAGTTTGATTATTTGTTCTTATTTTCTTTATTTTTATTTGACAGTAGTCCTATTTTCCCTGAACATAGCACATACCGAACCGTACCGAAACCCTAAAACCGTGATACGAACTGAACCGTGATCAGTTTGAACAGTTGCACTCCTAATGTTTACACACATAAGTAATTTGTCTTGGTGACAGGAGCTTCCAGTGCAGAAGAAAGTACAGACATAGTGCAGACACACATAGGAATTACACAGTAGAGATGAAATATAACAATAATAAATATATATATATAAAAAAAACATTTAAATAACGCAAATAAATAAAGTAGTACAAAACTACAGAATTTTTTAAATTGTTTGAAAGGAATGTACAGATGTTATTTAAAAGCGTACAGTTTATGTAATTTACAAATGTGCAATTTTTAGATGTTTTGTACAGATGTACAGTTATAGTAGACAGTGTATATTATAGGAGTTTTTAATTGTCCAGGCTGAATATAGCTTGTGGGAAAAAACTGTTCTTATGCCTGGCTGTTCTGGTGGTAGGTGCTCTGTAGCGCTGACCAGAGGGCAACAGTTCAAAGAGAAGGTTTCATACAGCTTATTCTCATTCTGTTTGTTTGTGTGATCTTCATCACTGTGTGCTTCCAAATTCCTACTATTACGAACACTCATAAATCATGTGTCACATGTTGGAGGTAGTGCAATTCAAACAACCTGCATATTTTACATATGTCCTCTAGTACATTACTTTCTATTCCTATTGGTCTCTGGAATTGCCATTCTGCTGTAAACAAAGCAAACTTCACTACATATGTCGCTACTCATTCAGGTCTCCACCTCATGGCCCTGACTGAGACCTGGATCAAACCAGAGGACAGTGCCACACCAGCAGCCCTCTGCACTAACTTCACTTTTTCCCATTACCCCTTGCCTGACTGGGAGGGGTGGTGGTACTGGTCCGCTTATCTTTATCTCTGAATGGAATTCCAATCCTTCACTATCTCAGTGTGGCAATAGCTGATTTGAATGGCATGCAAATACTATCACTCATGCCATTAAAAAGCATTTTGTAGTCATTTATCATCCCCCAGGTAACTTCTTGGAGGAGTTAGATGTGTTACTCTCATCCTACACTGAGGATGGTACACCTCTTGTATTACTTGGAGACTTCAACATTCATCTAGAAAAAACTCAGGCTGCTGACTTCTACACTCTGCTTGTCTCATTTGACCTCAAGCAAGTGTCTACTATGGCTACCCACAAATCAGGTAACAAATCAGACCTCATGCTACTGGGGTACCTCAGGGTTCAGTGCTTGGACCACTTCTCTTCTCTATCTACATGTCATCACTGGGATCTGTCATTCAGAAACAAGTTTTTTCAATTCACATTTATTTGTATAGTGCTTTTCACAAGACATATCGTTTCAAAGCAGCTTTACAGACAATGCATGTCAACATTACATTTTAGAGAATCTGGTATCAGAGGTGACTGTAGCCAATGTTTGTGGTTTCAGAAATGTACGTATAATCATGCAATTTGCTAACAATGTAATATTTTTTTTCCTGTCATTGCTTTGCTGATGAGACAACTCTACCTCTCATTCCAACCAGATAATCCAACAGTAGCTGCTCACATTGCAGCCTGCCTGACAGACATTTCTGCCTAGATGAAGGACCACCACCTTCAACACAACCTTGCAAAGACAGAATTGCTTGTGGTCTTGGCCAACCCAAAACTTCATCACAACCTCTCCATTCCACTAGGTTCGTCAACCATAACTCCTTCCAAGATAGCCAGGAACCTTAGAGTTGTGATTGAAGATTGTTTCACAGACTTCACAGACCATATTGCTACAACAGCCCAGTCCTGCAGATTTGCCTTATACAACATAAGGATGATTAGAGCCTTCCTATCAGAGCATTCTTCACAATTTCTCGTCCAAGCACTTGTTCTATCCAGACTGGATTATTGTAATGCTCTCTTGGTACCGTGCACGGCATAAATGAGTACACACCCTCTGAACAATTACAAAAGATGTATTTTCTTTATGATCGCTAATACAATTTATGAAAAGATGGCAAAACTAAAATGTATTAAACATATACATAATAAAAACTGAGAAATATATGTCATTAACCCTCTGGAGTCTGAGGCTGATTTGGGGCCCTGGAGAATATTTGACATGCCCTGACATTTGTGCTTTTTTCAGTTGTTCATAAACGTATTAATGGAGAAAGTGTCATTACACTGTATTCAGCACGAACTAGGCTAATATGTGAGCAACATGTATGTACATGTTTTTTTTTTTTTTGAAAGAATAATGTTTATGCTTGGTTATTGAAAAAACAAAAAAATTAAGTCACTGAAATAAGGCCAAAAAAATAATATTATATGTGTTCACAAGACTTCTGGGTATCAGAGATTGTAGACTAGAGTTTTTGCTTCAAAACGATGTAAACATTATCCTGCCTACTCGTTTATATAAAACAATATATTAATTTAAATTTTGTAAGACACTTTTTGTCAAGAAACACAGTATGCGTGGAGGTCTGAATCTTCATGAATAATGCTGTGATTCACACCTGAGAAGACAAAAGATCTGCATAACGACCTGTAATGACCTGCATAATAATGAGCCCAGTCAGGTAGTCTATGTGAAAAAACCCTCTGTGATTATGTCTCAAGCTCATCATGGTGTATATCAAACATACAGAAAAAACAGCAATACTGTGAAATATTATTACAATTTAAAATAATGGTATTTTATTATATACTTTAAAATATAATGTATTTCTGTGATGCAAAGTGTCTGAACATTCATGTTACCTCTATGGCATTTCATATAGGCTTTTAGCTTAAAAGTATGCACATTTGGAGAAATATTAATGGATTCCCATATGTTTATGTCAATTTTCTATACAAAGGAGTAATATTTATTCAATATTTATTGTCATCACTATGGGCGCTGGATACTGTGTTTTCAATTCATACTTGCAGCCGGAGGGCGCTCTGTCCACCTTTAGTCCACAAATGACTCTAAAGAAGAACAAGCATACAATGTGACTTTCCAGGAACTAACAGAGGCTTCCAGAGATCACTAACCATGGCTATAACATGCAGAAAAACTTTTTTAAAGATAATAAATACACGATTACGACTATGTATACATGTATTGCCTCTGAATAGTGGCAATACATGTATACATCGTATAATTTGCGTCTGAATAGTGCTCGCTCCGTGGGCATGGGCGTGGCCGCATTAGCGAATAATGAGCTGAATCTGACATGGCTGACGTCTGACATGGTACTTTTTTCATACAGATTATATAAACAGAATATTTGTTTTTGATTTGACTTACACGATTTCAAACCGGACATTTCAATGTTTCTTTAGACATAAGTCTCATTTTTGTGTCATTAGTATTCACTAAGTTACACTTCATTTTCTGAGAACTATCAGACTGGACTTCGTTCAGAGGGACATGACAGATCACGCATCATGTTAGTTTTCCTTTACGGTTCTGCCATTTAATAGACAGGAACCGTAGATCACTGACAAGCTACGCAATATCGCATTCATTATCGCAGATTAATTGCCTTCGATAATGAACGCGATATTGCGTAGCTTGTCAGTGAACTACGCTCTGTCTATTAAATGCCGCTTCATTTGAAAGCAGGTGATGGCGATTTAGCGGTAATCAGGGAACTGGCTTTACTGACGAAATGCGCGTGACAATCGCATACGATATATCGCCCAGCCCTACTGAGAGTTAATAGCCATAAAATAAGTAAATTAGCCAATTTTGTTTAAATTAAGGATTGCAGAAATAAGTACACCCTAGATTTACTTCAACAAATGTATAATATTCTAGTACTTAGTATGCCCCCCATAATTTTGAATATACTGTTCTGACCCTTCTTGGCACGGAGTGTACAAGTTCATGACAAATTGTCACATCTGTCCTGTTTAACTCCTGGATGATGAGCTCCTTAAATGCCCTGATCTTTAATGGGGAGTGTTACTCAACTCATCTCTACAGAATCCCCCACAGGTGATCAATGAGGAAAGGGTAACATCATCTGTTTCAAGTTTGTGTATTAAATTACACAGTAGTACTAATGTGGGAATTCATGACAGCATTGATATAGCACAACTCCCTCACACCTTCAGCACTCATACATACCTATATAAGAGCTTTACTACCACTGAACTTTACTGTGGGAACCAGGCACTTCTCACTCTACTCCTCCTCTAGCAACACCATAAAATTTTGGATGCTGTTAGATCCAAAATTAATGATTTGGTCTCATGAGACCAGAGTATTGATTCCCAGAATCTATATTTTGTAAATATGGGCTTTGGAAATGGCTAACTGACTTTATTGTGCTTTGGCTACAGTAGGTAGTTCCAGTGAGAACAGCAACCATGCATGTCATTTCTGCAGGCTGCATCTTACTCTGTGAGATAAACAGTCACTCTTTTCGCTTAAAATGAAGGCCTGATTATTTCAGGGGCCTTGTTACAAGTCAATTGTTTTTGAATTTCTGTGTTACTTTTGCTATTTTCACACTTAAAACAATGATTTGGTAATCTTCTTGTACCACTGTCCTCTTTTGTGCTCAGAAATAAGTCTCCTGACAGTTCTCTCCCAAGTGCTTCCATTGTTGTCAGCATTAAGTCTGAGAATGATTCAGTGAGCTATATGACACTTTTAATTGTCAAGAAATTACTTCTCTTTAAATGTTTTGGTTCAATATACTTACCTGTTGATCAAACATTGCCTTAAACTTACACCAGAAAATTTTTATTTCATTTTATTTAGTAGTTTTTAGGAGGGTGTACTCATTTTTGCTACACAAAATTATATCACCTTGATAAGAAAATCTTATTTTCCTGAATAATTTTGATATGCTTCTTTGGTAATTGATTAAGCAGACTTGCTGGCGCATTATATCTCTAAAGAACCCTTACATGTCTTCTAAGTAATTGAGTAATTGCTGACTTTCAGAAGTTTCAGAGGGGGTGTACTCATTTATACTGTGCACTGTAAGCCTTCCAGCATGTCCAGCGTGTACTCTTGTTGCTGCAACTGATCCAGAATGCAGCAACAAGAGTGGTCTTTAATGTGCCAAAGAGAGCACACATCACACCTCTCTTGATCAGTTTGCACTGGCTGCCAGTAGCTGCTCACATCAAATTCAAGGCTCTGATGTTTACCTACAAGACAACCACTGGCTCTGCACTACTATACCTAAACTCACTCCTTAAGACTTATGCGCCCTCCAGAAGTTTTTTGAGGACCAGTGATTTTGAGGACTCACCACCTCTGTACCCCGTGTATGAGGAGCTACTGGATGTTGTGACTCGTGCAGTGGCCAATCTGAGAAGAAGACTGGCCATCTGAGAAGAAGAAAGCTCACAAGAAAAGCAAGGTTCCACATTGATTTTAGACTCGTTATAGTTGTGATGTCTCTACTGCCATGTGGTTTGGTGTCTCATGTCGCAAATCCAATGGATTTCTCTTGGACCAATCAGTGATCTGCAGTGTTTACACGTCACATTTTAGTATCCATACGGCTCACTTGGAACCTCAACCGAGATGGTACTATTTAAAGTGAGCAGTACAGAGCTGTAACATGCAGTGGAAAAGTGCCATTAAAAATTGTTGTGAACCTCAAGCAGGGTCGGGTACTAGAACAAGAAATACAGTCCCTCTTGGTGAAGGAGTCCATAAAGCACATTCCTTCTCCCAACACGGAGTCCAGGTTCTACCGCCGGTACTTCATTGATCCAAAGAAGGATGGGGAGTTGCGTCATATTCTATATCTTCGGCACTTAAATCTGTCTCAAAGGAGATTCAGGTTCAAGATGTTAACAATTGTGTTGATTTTGAGTCAAATCAAGTCCAAAGACTGGTTTGTCAAGATAGAAGGACATGTACTTTCACATATTTATCCTTCCACAACCTGGCTGTGGTTCTGGAAGGTTATTCCTGGCACTCTCTGAAACCATTGACTTAGTGGAGGAGAAATTCTTGACTTTTAAGATGGCTTTCTTCTGGCCATTACGTTCTTTAAAAGAGTGGGGGACTTACAGGCTCTTTCTGTCTCTTACTCCTGTCTGGAGTTTGCTCCAGAGGGTGAAAGCCATTGTCCACCCTAGGCAGGGTTATGTGCCCTAGGTGTCATCCTCCACCTCATGTATCAGTAGACCAGTAGAAGCGGCATTTATGTTGCCTCTCAGGGCTCTGTTCATAGATCTTCTCGATGGAGGAAATCAGACTAGGAAGGTCACTTAAGAAGGGATCCCTGGCTTCAAAACAGACAATCAGTAAATGGATTGTCGAGGCAATATCTACAGCTGACGAGGCGTGCGGTTTGCCTTTGCCTCTGCTAATTAAGGCACATTCTACTTGGAGTATGGCATCTACTAAAGCCCTGTTATCGGGGGTTTCCCTACAAGAAGTAGGTGATGCTGCAGGTTGGGCCTCCCTGCACACATTTATAAAATTTTATAGTCCGGACCTTTCTTCCACACCAGGATCACAAGTGCTCTTGTCCTGAGTTGTGCTTGCTGAGTTGTTCCTCCAAAGGGAACAACTCAGGTTACGATTGTAACCCTTGTTACCTGAGAAGGGAACAAGACGCTGCATCCCTTTGCCACTGCTCCTGAGTTCCTGAGAGCGGGTTGCTTCAGCCTATCAGAAGCAAACACGGTTGAGTTCCGGTGTGCCTTTTTAGGTTCCGTGGTACACCATGACTTGCTACGTCACGATGCAGCACCAATCAAGATTGGACTAGTTTCACAGATGCTTCAGACGCTTTTTAAAGCAGAAGCGTTCCCCATAGTGTCTTCTTTGATGCATCTTTGATAAGTTGAATATGGAAAACGTAGGACGTAGCATGCGTTTTGAACTGTGAGAGGCATTACATTTTCTTCATAAATTCAATACGGGAGGCAGTCTGGCAGAAGCTAGATATTTTACTTTATAACTTGTTAAATATGGATATTTTTCTTACACAAACGCATTTCTTCGCTTCAGAAGGCCTTTATTAACCCCCCGGAACTGTGTAGAGTACATTTATGATGGATGGATGCACTTTGAGCTTCAAACTCATTGCCCCCCTTTCACTGCCATTATAAAGCTTGGATGCATCAGGATATTTATTAATATAACTCTGATTATGTTCATCAGAAAGAAGAAAGTCATATACACCTAGGATGGCTTTGGGGTGAATAAATCTTGGGGTAATTTTCATTTTAAAGTGAACTAATCCTTTAATGACGGCAACACTCATGCCTAACTCCACAGAATGTTTGTAAAAAATCTAATCAAAATTGTGTAAAAAATGTTCTCTAGTATAATTTGAGAATGATCCAAACGAATCTTGAGCTTCAATGGAGGCAAGAAAATCTGAATGTCTGCGCAAAGGAGTTCCCATGATCAGTGTCAAAAACTTTTATTATTGACTGACAAATTGTGCAGAAATATAGATAAAGATAAGAAATACATATTCTACATTTTATATCATAATGTTTCTTTTATTATAAATGTTTTGAAACACTCAAACGTCCAGTTTTTTTTTTTAGATTTAAATTAATTTTGAAATCCCATATTTTTGAACAATCTCAGACTACTGTGTATATGCTGGAACTAGGAGCAATCGCTGTTCTTTCAATAATCTGTTCATTTAAACCATCTGCTAATGTACAGATGCACAGTGGGCAGACGCCAATATAGATTCTTATGTAATATGTTGCTTTTATGAATCACCCAACGAGATGTCACACTCAAAGGCACTAAAAGATTTGATCACATTTCACAGCATGAGAAAAAGGTCATGATTTGAGCTTTATGAAGACTACCGCCCCCTCATGGCACAGAAAATAATACATGTAATCAAGTAATCTCAAGACCGCCGACTATTGAGCAGTATTACGATTAAGCAGGCAAATAAAAATACTTGTAAGTAAAACCTGTTTTATGTATTCTTTCTTATTAAGAATGTCTCTTATTCATAATGTATTTCTTATATTCAAGTAAAAAAATACAGAGCGCATGAGGAGAGGCGGTGAGACCACAAAACAGAGAGAGAGAGAGAGAGAGAATAAAATACATTTTGAATGTGGACTTTATATAATCCCAATCACTAAGGATTAGATTCATCTTACATAAGCCCACAGCTCGGCTCTCTCCTCCCTCCCATCCGGATGCTGCATCTGTCAAATTACTCATTTCAGCCACTGCCAGGTTTCCACTAACAATAATTCCACTAGCATCTCCTCTCCGGACAACCAGCGCTCATGTTTTCATTTGATATTCTGGACCAAATGAAACATTTCATCTCGGAAAAGGTAACCATCAGAATCCATTTTAAGTCCTGACGTTTGCCTAAAAAACATCAATGTATACTGCATATTATATTATTAATAGCACCCACCAGTGCACTGTGATGCTTTAGAGTGAGATACCATGTAAATAATCAGAGAGTGCCATTTCCTCTACTGAAGGGAGGTGGTGTGACTGACAGCAGCTAATGCATCTGAGTCACCAAAATCACACACACTTACAACAGCCAGCCATAACATTACAATTAAGTAGACACCAAACAGTGACAGACATGATGAATATGCATCTTTGAGAGCTGTTCTGCTCAATCGCATTTGAAAGATGTTCATTTGACAAACTAGTTGGTGAAGGTGGATTTATAACTACAGCAAGACACAGAGCCGGTAGATTTAGTTCTACTGGCTGCATGTGTTTAACAGGATGGAGGATGAGTTTAATGGAAAAATGTAATGGCTTTATTGACGTCATCTCCATTTTAAAATTCCACAGTAGTCTTACTCTGAATGCAGATTTCCCTGGGCCACAGTCATGTCTGTCTGCTTCCAACAGCGCCGCTCTCTCTCACGATCTCGAATTCATCAAAGATCCCTCATCAGCACAAAACACTTCTGATTCTTTTCATTCAAAGATAAATAAGAAGCATGACCATGCAAAAGTCGCCTGATGAAATGAGAGATTCACAAAGATAACGCCTAGTTTAAACTGATGCGTTGGTTGGGACAACTGGTTTGCCCTGTTTGGATGTGGCTAGTGTCACGCCTAAAACTTTCCCTGTGTAATGTACACAGATGTACCACTCTATTTTCACAAGTGTTAGTGTAACAGTAGAGAGAAAGAGAATGAGAGAGAAAAGTGAAAGAGAAGGGAAAACTGGTGGACACGAGAAAGACATACATTTACTAACTGGGTGTGATACAAGGGGCACAGAGGGAAGTTGTTTGTAAGGTTTTCCAATTACACATATTGTACATTTAAAAGATTTTTGTTTTTGTAAGAATTTAATATTTTTATTAAGCAACGATGCATTCAAATGATAAAGACTTAAGTTTTTTTTTATATAAAAATGTAATTTTAATACAAATATTTTAAATGCCGTTCTTTTGAACTTCTTATTCATCAAATAAACCTGAGAAACACTGTAAGCATCACAGTTTTCCAGAAAAATATAAAGCAGCACAACTCTTCTCAACATTGATAATAATAAGAAATGTTTCTTGAGGATCAAATCAGCATATTAAAATGATTTCTGAAGGATCATGTGACACTGAACACTGGAGTAATGATGCTGAAAATTCAGCTTTGCCATCACAGGTATAAATTACATTTTAAAATATATTACAATAGAAAACAGTAAGCAAAACAGACTTCTTTCAAAAACATCATTATTATTATTTTGATTGAAAAAAAAACCCCATTTGTTATAGCTCTTAGTTAAAGAGAACACAATAAAATATCACTGGGATACAGTGAAGGAAGTGTAAACTACATTATGCACGTAACTAAAAGCTGAATAGTGTGCTCAGGATAAGTTTCAGGTTCAGGATTTTTTGTAATCACCTGTTAAAATTCATGAATTGTTTTAATGTCTACATTTTTCAGTAAACTCATTATTATTATATGCTCTTTATTTACAGGTTCCCATTTGGGACAGGACCTAATGAACTATAGTGTTCAATAAAATGTATCTTTTTCTAGGCAATGACAAAACAAGAACACAAGAACTGCACATACTGAACATTTATCAAAAACTGAACTAGTACTTCTCTATGGTCACTGTGGTTACAGTATAACTTCAGCAAGAAGGTCTGTGGTAACAACCCAGTGGATGGTGTAAATAACTTCAGTTCTGCTATAAAGCACTATGAGATTTATGAAGTTACATTACTGGTTCACTAAATATTCCTGCCTGACACTGGCCTTTAAGTTTATCGAGATAAGACGCACTGTTTTAAAAGGTCTAATTACAATGTCCTTTAACAAGTGATAGATAAATTACAACACTCATCACAAGAAAAAAAAATTGCTTTATGGAAAGTTCTCTCACACTGTACTGTACCACTGCATACCAGCTCACAAATGTGCAAATGTGCTGTGTCAGGGTAGCTGAACCACCTGCCTTAACCAGTGGGAAAACTGTCACGGAAGATAAATAGCCTGGCCTCAGTGCAGTAGCTTAATGAATGAGATGTTTACTCTTACCTGGCAGAGGCCAAACATAATGGCCAAATGACCTATTTATACGCAACGGATTTAATGCATATGGAATTATAAATAATATTTAGTAGGCCTGTATGTGGACATTTTTAAAGGATGAAGTTTTCAAAATGAAGTATGAAAGGATAACTGGACAATAACTCAGTATAATGAGTTGATTCATATACTATTTTTTTAAAACTGTAGTATACTGTATAGCAGGGCTATATAGTATCAACAAAAGGGCCAAATGGAAAAAACCTTTAGGGCATGTGGGTCAATAATAGAAAAACTACTACAATGCTACAATAAAGTTTAATATTTGATCACTATATAACATTTCAGTGTTCATAGCTTTTAAAGGTTTTGGCATGAGAAATATTTTCACCTTAAAAAATAGCTAAACCAAAGACAAAAAACAGAAGTCACCTTAAAAATATCAACCGCTACTATATTTTCTAGAAAAATGACTTTTCTTGTGAAAATGTACATGCATCAAAATGATGGATTGTCTCTTGATATTTAAAAAGGCTGGATTTGGCCTGCTATACAGTATATACTGCACACTAAACTTAAGCTAGCCTGACTACGTCAGACTTCCTACTTCCGCTCAATTTCATTTAGCTTCTGTACTCAGTCTGATACAGCGTCAGAGCTTTCTGTTTGCCACCGGTCTGGAAACAGCCGGGCCAATCAATGAACAGAGGGCGGGCTGAGAGCCGTGACGTAGATGCTAAGCGCCGAGTTTTACATTGTAGGTTAGAGAAATCGAAAACCGAAACGACCGCGGAAATGGGAAACGAGACACGGGATGCAATTCGCTCTGTTATGGAGAACATTCAACTCTTTTTCAAACTGAAGCCAGAACAAGAAGAGTGTTTGATAAACATTTGTTTTATCATGTGTTTACAACAGGTTTACAGTGGAAGTTCAATCATAGATTTGAGTTCGATGCATGATGTCTGTGCTTCGATGCGGCTGTACAGGCGCATAACATACGTCATAACTAAACGTATCTGATTGGCTTACGGGTAACCAATGATTTTAAACTTCAGACAAGCGCCCCCTAGCGAGAGAGAAAACACTTCTCTATTATGCCATTCCAGACTCTGTCTACGAAGCAAAGTGAAGTAGCAGAGTCTGGTATTACCAGGCTAAACTTAAGCACCAAGCTAGTATTACATTCTGAACATAGCCTGAATGTCCTTTACAGATGTCTTTAGATGCACTGTAGTGTTCCTTTAGCTCAAACAGTAGAGCATGGCGCTTGTAACACCACAGTCATGGGTTCAATTCCCAAGGGATGCATGAACTGATTAAACGTATGCCATGTTTGTCACTTTGGACAAAAGCATCTGTAAAAGCCACTAAGTGCTGTCCTTGTGCAGGTATCGCAGGCCACATTAAAGGGAAACTTTGTGTTTGATTCACTCACTTTTCTATGTTGAATTAACAGTGTGCTATTTGAGATTATAGTTTGTCTGCCAGCTGTATTGATATCATGTGTAACTTTCTGGCAATGCCACGAATCATGCATCCATCCAGGAATGCGTGAGAGAGTGTGTGAGAGAGTATGTATTTCTCCAGCTTAGGGCTGCACGATATTGAAGAAAAAATGTGATATGAGATAACGCAGTAATGCGATATTTGATATGCAATAAGAATGCTTTAAGTATGCAAAAAAAAAAAAAAAATTATATATATTATATATTGAGAAAGAAAGCATGCATGTAACAATATATTGGATCCATGCAGATCTTAATTGCATCTTTTTATCAGCATTTAAACCATTTACAAACTAAATTAAAACCAAACAAATTGAGCCTGGCAATCACAAAATAATGGGGGAAGAAAAAAAAAAGCACAGGAGCATTAGGATATACCATATTTCAAAATATTACATTTATTAAAACTGAAAATGATTGTTTCACATTCACATTCACATTCTTGTGTTTCTTGTGTTTCACATTCTTTTTGTGAGAAGAAAGCATCCCTACAACTTCTGAAAGTGAACAGCAGTAGTACTGTAGCATACATAAAAAGAAAATGTTCAGGGTTTTAGGTAGGCCTGAATTAGTTTTTTTAACAACAGAAATTGAAAAATACAATGTAAAAATAAAACACTACTTATTCCTCACTGCATGACTTAAATATTCACCGATTCTTATTTAAGCTACAAAAGTTATTCTGTCAAGAGCAGTGAGTGATTTTATCTTTCTGTTGTTTGATTAACATTAAGCACATAAACAGAAGCAGGTTTATTAGGTTGCTGTCACTTTAAGAGCTGCATGGATCCAATATATTGTTACATGCATGCTTTCTTTCTCAATTGTTTACTTAAGACATGACTAGGTTTACGGGAATACTCACCAAGATGGGGATTTTGACATAAATGTGTTTATTTGGCCATATAAGCTGCGGAAGAGAACTGATATCGGGATTATGCGCTGTCCAAGAGGCGGCTTCCTGTGCTTATGAGCACTTCACTTATTCCAAACCCATAAGACTTTCGTTTATCTTTGGAACACATGAATATCTTTTTGATGAAATCTGAGAGCTTTCTGTCCTTTGACGCTTCAAAAAGTTCATAAAGAGATCATAAAACTAATCCATATGAATTGAGCAGTTTTATCATATAATTATTGTATATTCATCATATAAAGTCTCTTCAGAAATTTGGATTAAACCACTCAATTTATATGGATTAGTTTACAGAAAGCTCTCAGATTTTATCAAAAATATCTTAATTTGTGTTCCAAAGATGAACGAAAGTCTGATGGGTTTGGAACGACATGAGGGTGAGTTATTAATGGGTGAATTACCATTTTTAGGTGAACTAACCCTCAATGTCACACATATGTAACAGTCATGTGTCAAGTCTATTCTCTTCTGTCTGTGTTGACTTAAAACTTAGACTTTAAGTTATCTTTGAAGTAATAAAATTATTCAGTTATCATAAGCCATTTCGATATGCATATCGCAATGTCCATTTGCGATATTTTCGATATATCGTGCAGCCCTACTCCAGCTGCATTAGAGAAAGGAGGATGTTTTGTTCAGGCTACTCGACATGACACACTGACAAATGATACAGAGATTATCACACTGTTTAGACTGGAACTGCAATGGAAAATAGGATTCAACACTAACGTCTTCTCTTGGAAGGTCAGTGTGTGTATACTGACAATTTATAAAATTAAAGAGAGATTAGATCAAACTCAAACTCAATTCCTGGAAGGCCACAGCCCTGCAGAGTTTAGCTTCAACCAGCTCCAACTCACACCTGCTTGGAAGTTTCTACTAATCCTGAAGACCTTGATTAACTGGATAAGGGACCTGTTTCAGAAAGGAGGTTAAGTGAAAACTCTGAGAATGTTAACCCTGAAATGAGGGAAACTCTGGGTTTTCTGTTTCAGAATGGGAGATATGTCAAACCCGAGAAAGCAGGTTAAGTCAAGCCTGTTTCTGAAAGAGAGGTAACTTGTAGTCAGAGTCAGTTACCATGGTATCTTACTTTGTGAACCTAACCTGGTCAGGAGCAGGTTTTCTTCAGTAAACCCAGAGTTTCCTTTGGTCTCCTCCCCCTTTTTAAAGTGCAAGTGATGTTTAAATAGTTCACACATTCATTCACACTGCAAAAATGAGTATTTTTCGTCCTAATGAGTACAAATATCTAAAAATTCTTAAATCAAGATGGATTTTCTATATAAGAAAATGATATGAGATATTTAGTCGTGTTTCCTGGGGGGGATTTAAATTAAGTGCATTTTACTTAAGTAAAATTATCAATATCTGTCAGTGTGGTAATAAAAAAATAATCTTAATGCAAATGGAAAACAACATTCAGAGTGTCCATTACCAAATGCAAATTTACAGTAGCTCCACCCACCAATGTCAGACCAGGTCAAAATTGACACACATTCTTGTTGCTGCAGTGGTGTAGGCAGTAGCGTGTTGAGTGCGGAAAATTAACTTGTGATGCGATGGACTGGGTTCGAATCTGTCTGAGCCTGCTATTCTCCCTATTCCCATCACACATCACATCAGAAAGGAATTTATTTTCAATAAAAATGAAGAAAATGTTCTAAAAGTGGAAGTAAATTGCCTAACGAGTGTTTAATAATGATAAAATCATTTACACTCTTATTATTGCATCCTGTTAAATTATTATTTTTTCTTCCTTTTTTGCATGTGGGATACCATGAAAATGAATATTAGTTCAATAGCTTACCATTCTGCCAGTTTACACCTTTGATATTATAACAGTGATAAGAATTAAACTTGCATTGACTCAGAAGTATGTGGACGTCATTTTGTCATGTGCTGTTGCCATGGTGAATCGTAATATTGGAGCTCCATTGATGATGGCTTTTCAAAGTCGTGGTGCATGCATTCAACTCAGAGTCAACCTACTCCGAGTCGACTGAACCAACTCAATTCAGCTGTTCTGAAACCAAAAACTCAGAGTTTCCCATTTCAGGGTAAGTCAACTCAGAGTTCAAGTTTTAACTCAGAGTTGGTTGAACCTCCTTATTGAAACGGGCCCCAGGTGTGTTTAATTAGGGTTGGAGCAAAACTGTGCAGTGCTGTGGCCCTCCAGGAGTTTGAGACCACTGGATTAGATGATTCATCTAAACTCAAAGCTTCTGTCACAAGAATGTTATAAACAATGAAACATTCCTATAAAGAAAGGAACTTTCAAAAACAGCAGGGATGTGCAAAACTACTTCTATATGATGTTTAATTAAGCAAAACAATATGTAAAATGGGTTGGCTGACCAACTTGACTAATAAGATTTGAAGTCCTGTATAATTAGGCTGGTTTCAGGAAAAGTTTCTTTCAAGGAAAGTCAGTTCACTCGGAGGTCATATATGCAATACCTCCAGGGAGCTAATTTGGGCATGCAAGACAAACTCCTATTTACTTGAAAGGGGAAATACCAAAATCTAAAAAACTGCTAGCCACATCAACATCTAGATTATATATTTCAAATCAGCAAAAAAATCTGACATGAACTTTCTCATAAATGTTGTATCTCATGCTTAAATATCATTAAAAACTGTAAATTTCAAGTTGGTCTAGCTATGCAGTCCCAAACGCGCATTCCTTCAAGATTATCCTTTGGGGTTTTATAATGGGGTTTTCCAATATATAAGTAAAATAAAGCCTGTGGTAAACATAACTTGACTATACATTGACATTTTGTTCTACAACGTAAATTACACACACCCATAGGGTAGGGCTGGGCGATATATCGCATGCGATTGTCACGTGCATTTCGTCAGTAAAGCCGGTTCCCTGATCACCGCTAAATTGCCATCAGCATTTAATAGACCGAGCCATAGATCACTGACAAGCTATACAATATCGCGTTCATTATCGAAGGCGATTCATCTGCGATAATGAACGCGATACTGCGTAGCTTGTCAGTGAACTACGGCTCTGTCTATTAAATGGCGCTCCATTTGAAAGCAGGTGATGGTGATTTAGCGGTAATCAGGGAACCGGCTTTACTGACAAAATGCGTGTGACAATCGTATGCGATATATCGCCCAGCCTTACCCTATAGGTGTGTGTAATTTACATAGTAGAACAAAATGTCAATGTATAGTCAAGTTATGTTTACCACAGGCTTTATTTCACACATAAATTGAAAAAAACCATTATAAAACTTTATAGGAAAATTTCGAAGAAATCACTATTGCCAAATTTATTTAGAAGGCTTATTTTGTCATATTGCACTTTCTTCCATTCACAGTAATATGAGTGAACCGTCTTAGTACATAGACAGTTTTTGTTTCCGGTTCTTTTAGCATGATGATACCCTTGCAAGGGCCCCCCTTACTAAAATATAAATCCCACTTTATGTTTTCACATACTAAGACCAATTAATACTGTAAGATACTGTTCAAATAATTGGCTTTTATGTTGTCAATGTAATAAAAAAAAAAATAAAATTTTATTCGGAAAATATTTACATAATATTAAGCAGAGCATACAGCATTTTATTTTTGTATTAAATTTATTTTTTATTTTATTTTTTATTATTAGTGTTAGATGTATAAACCTGAAAGGAAACATTTTGAATTCTGTTAAAAATTAGGGGTTGTCAATAAAATAATTGACTTCACAATTAACTTTGGTTTTCGACTTCAGACAGTCTTTAGAAAGCAGGACCCCACTTTGAAATCCCCTGAGCTAGTTGACCTCACTAAAAAGCTCCACTCCTATGGAGCACATACTTTATGACCTAGACCTACTAATCAAAACACACAATATACCAGAATGATTCATGGGGAACCTGTGAGGTGGAGAGGCTCTAAATGTAAACAATCCAGTAACTCTCTGGTACATGCTGCAGGGGAAACATGAGGCATGCAATGGGACCTGATCCACGGTTACAGCCCAGCGGGGAGTACACAGAGTACAGTGCATTGTATTCAGATAAACTCAGCCTAAATGCTTGCCTTTCTTCTGGAATCTCACTGAGCAAGAAGGTAAAAAGAGAACAAAAACAAAAAACAATCCTGTGAATGTCATCTTAACACTACAAAATAATAGGGCTGATTTTTTGGTCCAATTCTCCCCTTCCAACAATCCTAGATAAAGTCCTGATTATCTTGATGGTTCTACAGATTATCTTATCAGATTTTCCTGTGGTGTGAGGTGTGTTAAACGGTTAGTTCACCCAAAAATGAAATTTCTGTCACTAAGTACTCACCCTCATGTCATTCCAATCTCATAAGACCTTCGTTCATCTTTGGAACACAAATTAAGATATTTTTATCATAGAAAGCAACGTAATTACCGTCATTCAAGGTCCAGAAAAAGTACTAAAGACATCGTTAAAATAGTCAACGTGACTATAGTGGTTCAACCATAATGATTTGAAGCGACTTTCAGTGTTCAGAGCCTATTTCAAACTGCCAAAGTCACATGATTTCAGTAAACGAGGTTTCGTTATGTCATAAGCGTTTCAAGATTTCAATGGTTCACCACTGGGGGGCAGTTTGATTCACGCTCCGAACCACTGATTTGAAACAAAAGATTCGTAAAGCTTTGAAGCTTCATTAAAGGGATAGTTCACCCAAAAATGAAAATTTGATGTTTATCTGCTTACCCCCAGGGCATCCAAGATGTAGATGACTTTTTTTCTTCAGTCGAACGCAAATTATGATTTTTAACTGCAACCGCTGCCGTCTGTCAGTCAAATAATAGCAGTGATTGGGAACTTGAACAATAAGAGTCGAAAAAACTTCCATAGACAAATCCAAATTAAACCCTGTGGCTCGTGACGGCACATTGATGTCCTAAGACACGAAACGATCGGTTTGTGCGAGAAACCGAACAGTATTTATATAATTTTTTACCTCTAATACACCACTATGTCCAACGGCTAGTGAGGTCTGATCGCGCTCTGACAACGGAAGTGATATCTTGCACTCATTGAAGTATATGGGCGAGACATCAATTCCGTCTTCAGAACGCGTTTTTTGACCTCACTAACAGGAAGCTGAACGTAGTTGGACATAGTGGTGTATTAGAGGTAAAAAACTATATAAATAATGTTCGGTTTCTCGCACAAACCGATCGTTTCGTGTCTTAGGACATTAATGTGTCGTCACGAGCCGCAGGTTTTAATTTTGATTTGTCTAAGCAAGTTTTATTTACTGTTATAGTCGAAGTTCCCATTCACTGCTATTATTTGACTGACAGACAGCAGCGGTTGCAGTTAAAAATCATAATTTGCGTTCGACTGAAGAAACAAAGTCACCTACATCTTGGATGCACTGGGGGTAAGCAGATAAACATCAAATTTTCATTTTTGGGTGAACTATCCCTTTAAGCAGTGGTTTGAAATCGGCCATCACAAGATATTGTTGAATAAAGCTGTTATTTTGTTTTTTTGGCGCACAAAAAGTATTCTTGTCGCTTCATAACATTAAGGTTGAACCACTGGATTTTATCAAAAAAATCGTAATTTGTGTTCCGAAGATGAACGAAGGACTTACAGGTGTGGAACGACATGAGGGTGAGTAATTAATGACAGAATTTTTCATTTTTGGGTGAACTAACCCTTTAAAAATCTTTTAGTGTGGGCCAGCCTTTAACTACATGTTCCTCTCTGACTTATTGTAAGACTAACATTTTGTATTTGGCATTTCGAACAAAATACTAAATATTATTAGATGGAAAGAAATTGAAGTGTTACATGACAAATGGATGGACAATTTCCTGGACCTAGTGACTTTGGTAAATGAGTGTAAAGTGAGATTCCAAACATCAGAGTGTATCATGTAATCAAATATTCCAGCAGATGGACAACGCATTTCTCCTCTACCTAAAAGAGCGGTTAATGATTTGTATCTGCTTGAGAATCGCCTCCTCAACAACCCCATTTACAATTACTTCAATGTTCTGTACTTCTGAACCGTCTAAATCCACAGCAATTCTCAGGTTACAGTGAAACCCGGTATCAAAAGTCAATTAGCCCAGAGTGAGTAGATCATTTGGAAGCATCTCTCGCTAAATGTCATTCTATGGTCATTTTGCAACTGCTTTAAAGGGTGTGTAAACTACTTTGAACCTGGCAGCATCAGATAGGGTGCACCTGTAGCCAATTACAACTGTCACCACTGCAATAACACTTCATCGCTGTCCAAAAAGGCAGGCTAGGGTGTCTCCACTCTCTGTGTGAGTATGTTTTCTAGTGTGTGTTCATTTTTCTGTCTCTCCACAATTCCAGACAAGACTTCGCCAAAGCCAATTCTAAAACACCAGTTGCATGGACTCTGGAAACTTCCCTTATTCCCCCACTCGTGTTGAAGGCAGCATGGCCTCTTTCATTTCATTCCACTGGAAACCCACACAATCCCAAGACAGTATTTTCCTCATTCACTCCTATATTCATGTTAACAATACAAGCCTTTTTTAATAGTAAAGACCTGGTCAACAGTACCTAGAGATCATGTGTACACAACTGCTGAAAATTTTACACAATATTAACTGAAAAAAAATACAATACATTGACATGGCAGTAGATGTTGGAACTAGGGCTACGTTCACAAAATGTTATAATTACCATAATTACTGGCAAACCGGGACGTCCTACTCTGAGCTGTTCATGTTCTATGGCGACACTATGAACGTCAAAATGAATCTGTATAATTTGAGTAATTTATAGGCAAAACTACAATACAACAATTAACAGCAAATACCTTATTAATAAACATTATAAATAAAAATTATTTATTTAGCAGGTCTTTAGATAGTTATTCAACTGTGTGCCAGCCAGTGTTAATTTTGACAGCAAATATTGATTTAGTTTTAGTCAGTCTTTTGACTAACATGTCATTTAGTTTTAGTCATATTTTAGTCATCGGAAATTGTTTTAGTTTTAGTCTAGTTTTAGTCGACTAAAATCTAATTTAGTTAAATTGTAATGCATTAAGTAAACATTTGTCTAACAATACACAGATCCAATACACTGATACACATCAAATATTCTCCAAACTGTTTATGTTCACTTAATGGTGCGTTCACACTTGTCATGTTTGGTTCGATTAAAATCCACCCTTGTGCGATTGCTCGGTTAGTGCGGTTCATTTGAACATATGTGAACGCTGCCATCCGAACCCTGGTGCGCGCCAAACAAGCGGACCGAGACCGCTGAAAAGATGGGTCTCGGTCCGCTTCCAAACGAACTCTGATGTGGTTCGAATGATAAATGAACGCAACACGGACCAAAGACATGTAACCGAACCAAAACAGGAAGACAAGACACTAAAAAGGACAGAATCCTCACGCATGTCGGTTTTTCTTGTCATAGTCGCGAGTTTGCCCATCACGGGCATCAGACGCGCGTCTCCACGCAGCAGATCGTTTGTGTGTGTGACGGATGGATTCCCACCGCTGTTTTGACTACTTTACACATTTTATAAGCTCTTCATGAGTTTGCAGCTGGCCAAAATACCATCACATGCAGTCTACACACACACAACGAGCGCATTAACCTCAGCACACAGCATTGTTTTTCTAAGTTTTCATTGTTCGCCAAGTCCCGTCTCAAAATACAATACGTAAAGGCAATCCGTCATAAAATCCGACCAATCAGGTTGTGAACGTATCCCTATGGCTTTAGGTTCGGTGACAAAATTGTCAATCTGAACGCTAATCGGACCAGGACTAAATGTTTTTTTCTTTGGTCTGGACCAAATGAACCAAACAAACCGAACTACAGGTGTGAACTAAGACAACCAACTGTACTTGCTAGAATGGATGTTTTTTGACCGTTAAGTGCAAAAAGACACGAAAGAGAGCTCAATTCAGTACTTGTCAGGGACTGACACACTTATCATTGAGGTACTATTATAGTTTTTGTTTAAAATTGATTAGATTAGATTTTTAGTTTTTCTGATTTCATTTTTATTTTAGATAAAAGTTTAGTAATTTTTTTGTGTGTTTGTCTTTTAGTTTTTGCTTTGAAATGTCTATATAGTTTTTTTTTTTATTTATGTTTTGGTTATTTTAGGACATCACGTTAAGCTAAAGCTTAGAAACTAGATGAAATAAAAAGTTTACATTTTTTATATATTTATTTTTCATTTCAGTTAACATTTATTTCAAGTAATGAAGATTTTTCATAGTTTTAGGTTTAGTCAACTATAATACTTGTAAAATATATAGAGTAATGTGTCAAATAATGTAAGTCTTTCCTTCCTGTGACAGAAGATACAGTACTTTACTATGAATTAAATAGAAATTCAATTAAATACAGTTTATTGTGTAAACAAAATAACAATAATGACCAGGAAAAAATAATAATTATAAACCATCCCACATACAGTACACCGTAACTCTTATTCTGAAATGTCTGCAGTCTGCACTGTAGCAGGCTGCTCATTTAAGTTCAGATGAGGGAGATAAAATATGCATTATTACAACAGTCTAAAACATACTACCATATAAACATCGTTTAGTAAACATTGTCATAATTAATCAACATCAGCTTATAAGCAATTGCTTGGCATAAATGTGCGCTATTCATTAATTGTGAAGCAGTCTGAAGTGCTGCTGCGTGAGCCTGTAGAGTTAGATCAGCATGTTACACTTCAAATTTGATCTTCCACACAGGACAGCAGTCTTGACTGGATATCTTCCCAAATCGTCCCTCTCTTTCATTTTTGTCTCATTTTTATTCACTGACGAAAATGAGTGTAGATTTTTGTCATAGTTTTAGTCATTCAAAACGCATTTTTATTTAGTCATTGTCTCATTTTCGTCCATGAAAAAATGTTGACGAAAATTGACAAAATTATTTGTCAACAAAATTAACTCTGGTGCCAGCTATGTTAAAATGTACTGTACGTTATTCTTGAATTATTAAAACATTACCAACATTCAATTATAGGAACGATTAAATTGAAATATTATGAAATAGCTGCTTCACTACACTTTACTGCTGAAGCCGCTGCCATTTTGAGTGTTTCTGCATGATGAGTTGTAATTATGACTTCTATGAGGACGTGAACATATGAACAAGTCAGAATCACATAATTTTGGTCATTCCAACATGGCCTGTGAACACACCTTACCAACATTACACAAAATAACTCCTTCCATTCAAGTGGACACTGGTATTAGCCCACACATAATTCTCTTTCAACCGAAGTGCATTTTTTTCTGCTTGGGCGTAATACAGCTGGTCTTCTCATTTATTTATTTTTTTGCATTTGAGCACTCAGTCTTGCGCCCAACTGCACAACAGCCTCAAGTGGACAGAAGATGCCAAGCGATGGCCTTGCACATTTTTGGCTGAGTGCTAGTGTGTAGCCACTTGTCCACCCAGAGGCCCACCAACTCCACTGGGGTGAAGAATTTAAGGAAACACAAGAGTTATGTAACATCAGCTTGGGTAGGTAGCCCCTGCGCTCTGTAAAACATGGAGCTTTTAGAGAGACTGCTGAAAGGAAGAGTCTCAGCTGCTGGGGCTGAAGAAGACTCCTTAAAGGGATAGTTCACCCAAAAATGACCAACACAAAAAAAGGTATTTTGAAGAATGCTTAAGAAAGTAAGTCATACAGGTTTGAGGACGAGTAAATAATGACAGAATTTCCATTGTTTGCGCCTGGGTATGAGGAATAAAATCTGAATAATCTTAAAGTCATGATGGAAGTAGCTTCTGTATTGTGGTGTACATCCAAGTGAAAATTATCAAGGCGTGGGGACTTAGTTTTAGTATCAGTTGTTGGTTGGATGGAAGCAGATCATCTAGCTTGCAGTTAATTGTAAGAAAAGGCTGAGGGGGGTTTAAGCAGACTAAATGATTGGAGAAGTCTAGTATATGTCACCCAAGAGAAGTCTATCATTTCATTGTAAGTTATGACATTTTGATTAAAAATTACAAGCTCTAAAAAATTCTTAAAAATGTAACCAGGGGCAGTTTCTTCATTAGGGCAATAGGGCAACGCATCACCAAAGTGAGAAAGGGACGGATTTTTCAATCACATTCAACCACAGAGTTACACTAGCTGTCACTGCTAGGCTGTTTGTTCTGCCTCTGGATCAGCATCGAGTCACGCTCTGTGGAGTACCGCCTCGTTTTGGCCGATTTCACTCTGGCCGAGAACTGCCCCGAGTGCTCCCATAGACTTCTATTCAAAGAACTTTTTTTTCAAACTGCAAGCACTGCAATGCAATCTCTATGGGTTAGGAGGGCTAGCACTAACTTGCCTTCATCATCATACGTAATGTTATCTTGTGCAGCGATTGGTGGAAACAAACATACCTCTATTAATATTTTTTTTTTTTAAGCTGAAGTGACATCCAATAATTTCCTCAGTCCATAATTTACATTTCACAGACATATTCTCCATCAGTAAATGTTAGAAAGCCGAGAAATATGCGCATGCGCGCCAAACAGATGGAGTTCAATCTGAGTAAAATGCATTTTGCTAAAAATATTTGTTGTTGAATTTTTAATTTTTTTTTGGCAAACATAATAATTATGCCATATGCAGAATCTCGAACCTACAACTAAGTGTATTTGTACAATAGCAGCAACTGTGTAAAGTGACTGTTAAAATAATAAAAATTAGATTTTTTTTTTACATTTATTTTCCATTTTTAGTTTAGTGTATTTAACTTCTGCTTTAAAAAAACATTTTGTTTTTAGATTGTAAAATTACAGTTTTATAATATAGCTTAGGCCTAATGTATTTTGACCCCTTTTTTTGCACATAATATAGCATATCTTGTTTTTATAGCCTTCAATATAAACATTGTTTCTAGGACAATATTGGGCAGGATGTGAAATAACAGTTTTTTTTTAGATCCCAGCCCTATGGCATGCTTTAAATACTGAATTTTCCATGTTTTAGATGAGCATACATTATTATATCACTTGTTAAATGGTTATTTAACAATTACCCTATTCATTCCTGCATTTCTAAATTGTTTTTTTTTTTGCGACCCCCCAAATTTTTTTTGCACCAGCCGCCACTGAATGTAACATATGGATGAATCGTTCACAATAAGACCAACAAGGTGCATTTACGAAATATATAGGGAGAATTTTCATTTCATGCTAACTTTATTGCTTACACTAACAACTAAAAACCAAACAAACATTTAATTCACATAACTCAATGCCTGTGAACAATTTTCATGAATCGACTATGGACAGAAGGCCAGAGGGATTACAGTGGCTGATTAATTAAATTGACCATCCAAGGATTTAATGTGGATTATTTTTTTCAATAATTGTAAGCTAAATCATTCCTATCTGCTATGGTTTAAACCTCAGCCAGTGTAAAAAAAAAAGATTACATGTTTTCCATGCGAGCACTGTGAAATTACTCTTCAATAGTGGGCAAATAATTTGGCCGAATATCAGGGGAAGTTATGTTAACCAAGAAGGAGCATTTGGGAATATAGGTTAGCGGGTTAGGAGTGTCAGACCCTTTTTTCTGAGTCCAAATGAAACTCCTCGAGCGGCCGGATCTATAACAGTACCTGCCTCCGTCCTCTAGTTACGTAACCGGGCAGCGAGACAGTGTGTCCGCAAAGAGAAACGCGGCAATCGTGTTAACACACAGGAAAAAATAATGCTCTACATTTAAAAACCGCAGTAGTCAGACATGAAACCCCATTTGTTTACACGAGCAGTAAAGACGTGAAAATATCCCTTCATATCCTCTCCTTCTGTGTATGACTTAACCTGTTACATAACAGCGCTCCACACACACGCAAGCACAGCGCAACGCCTGCCAGACACACGGGCGGCGTCTCAATACCTAATACGCTCCCTATTTAGACAGCATTTGAAGGCTACATAGTAGCATATGGTACCCAAAAATGCTGCATAGGTAGGAAGCTCAACTAGATTTTAAAGCACAGCCACAGACATGACTGCCAAAGCCAAGCGGACCTGAAATCTGCTCCGACTATAAACTGTGTCAACTACGATAGTCTACCGAATGACACATTAACCGACATTTCTTTGACTTGTATCCCCAAATCAGATACATACAAAAGGGGTGTGGCTGTCCCATGTAAAAAAACGGCTTTATGCTCATGTAGACACTATGAAATCACCACTTTGCTATGCAAAAATGGTCTCTTCTGTGCTTAGTGACCAAAAACATTCATTGGAATAGATGTTGCATTCAAGTGTGTATTGTTAGTAGTACTGAAACATATGGACACGTTGGCTACACTGCTGTCTATCGACTAAATACACAAAGACAGCAGGAATAGATGAAGCTGAGACAGTCGTGAAAAATGACAACAGTGCTCGATTAACTAGTAAACAGCATGTGAGTAATAGATCAGAAATGACAGGTAGCCAGTAATGTTTAGACTCGCTTACAAATGTGTATATTATCACATTAGTTAATTTGCACAAAGTGTGCATGTGCTAGCTAGACTACCACCACCAGGCCTCCAATATGTAAAATAACATGTTTAATCTGTTTAATCCATTGTAAATTCAGAGCTAATGTGGTCACAAGCAAGGACTGAAGTTTAAGATTAAAGTCCAATTTGATCTCCGTGAACTTGAATAAAATGGAAAACAATCCACAAGCACGCTTTGGTTCTGTTCTTCAAGCTTACCCTTGTTTGTACTTGAGCAACTCTGCCGCCGAATTGGAGCTGGTTTGTCGGTTTCAGCCTTGCTGTCCAGTTTCACCGGGCTGTCCTCCACCGAAGCGCCCGCTTCTGAAGCGCTCTTGCGCGGCACCGTGACGGACTCTGGCGGAGACTCCATGTTCATCTGCGGGTTTCAGTTACTTTTACAATGGGATCGTTTTGTAGAACAATTCGGATTCGTTTTACATCGTCTTTTGGTTCGGATTGCACTTGAGCGTGTGACAGATCTGTTAGTGTTCATGAGAGCGGGTGTGGCTCTTCTGTCCACAGACAGCGCTGTTGAGCGCGAGACATGGTCACGCCAAACATACTGACATGCTCTCTAAAACATTCCAGTAAAGCCATATGTGGCACATTTGTTTAAGTTTTTATTAACATGGGTGTTTATTGACATTTCTTGCGACCAAATACAGCCTTGCATCCACGAACCAGCTTATAAAAATGTAAATACAGGCTATAATTTCCAATTACAATAAACAATAATTTATTTTGAACAAGTAAAAATGCTAATGCTCATTAAAATAATTAACTATATGTACCTGTACTGTACCCAAGTAAAATTTAATTAAACTCATTTCGAAACGAATCGTTTAGACTGGTTTTGTGAACCAGTTCGACGGGTTCATTAAAAGATCGACAGATCTCAACAGAACGATATTCACAAATAACACAAGTTAATAAGTTCATCCATGCGCGTTAATTATCTTTGGCAGGTATATATAGCTACAACTGAATGGGAAAGGTACGTCGTCAGAATTTGTGCTCAATTTGGATTTTTTATTTTATATATTTTCTTTGTAAGAATAATTTCTCTGAGTTGTCGAAATTTGAAGTCCCAAAACGCATAAGGTTATTAGTAACTATGAGTATTTAATCAGTAATTTAACGTTGTCTCGTCTAGACTTGTATCCCTCTCACATACACACACAAACCAGGACCGTGGACACAAACAGCATGCTTGACATGTGATGAGCGAAAATGCTTCTGACGTACTTCCGCTTAACGCAGTCCAGGCGCAATACGTGGACTTCATGTTGGCTAACTAGTATCACCCTATTAGAAAGACAAACAAACAGCAGCTTCATGTCAAAGCCAAAACTTTTATTTGTTCTCCTGCTGCTGTCTTTTCAAGTTTTTTTTTTTTACTATTGAGAATTGCAACCTTTACACACCCAATTTTCCTCCCAGCATAAACAGCTAGTTTTGCTAATTACACAACTTAAATCATGAAAATAAACATTACTACATTATGTAATGCACAATAGACCATTAGGTAAAAAAGATAGTTTTTAATCAAGGCTAAACACACACACAAACGTTTGTTTTTGTGAATTGTGGGGACTTTCCATAGGCCGCAATGCATTTTATACTGTACAAACCGTACTTTCTATCCCCCTACCCTACCCCTAACCCTAAACCTAACCATCACAGGAAACTGCGCACCTTTATTTTCTCACAAAAACATCATTTAGTATTTTTATTAATTCATTTACATTGTGGGGACCGGTGGCTGGTGATTCGCCGGTGATTCTCTAAATGCACATAGTTCAACCAAGGTACAATACTGTAGTTTTCATGCACAGAGGTATTATCCTACCATAGTTTTAATAACAGAGTTCAGTCTAAGACTGATCATTGATCAGATACTAGTTTTATTGTGCTGTGTTGACTTACAAGAGAATGTGATCTCAGTTACAGCACAATGTATGTTTCTGAAAAGTGCTTTTATCTAGAAAGGCTGATGACATCAGGAAATTCTTATGTAAAGCCTGACATTCCTAATGTTTGCACTGGATTAGTTAAGATTACTTGACATTTTTGGTGTCTTTAGCCGTTACAGCTGTCTACACACTGACCTGTGGGCGTATGTCTGTCCTACTGATGCATAGGAAATAGGAGGACATGGAAAGACCCACCACAGAGGGCATGGGATAACCAACCTCTCCTTTCCTGCCCACAACAGGCCAACAGGGGCCACATCCAGGAAGCCGAGTTACTTAGCAACATGGAGAGGATCCATTGCCAGGTGCTTTGACACTACATTCACTTTACATCATTGTGGGAAAACTGTGGAATACAATGCAATATTTCCTTGCCTTATAGACACACACCCTTTAATCATGTCATAGTTACTTCCAAAGCAAACATGCAACCATGAGAGGTAGAGCTAAGCTTATATCATAGTCTCCACCTCAGATCGCATTTCAACTAACTGTGGTAAAACGGTGACACAGACACACAGTCTTAGTACTACAGTCATAGTACACCATGTGCAAAGGGACGAAAGAGGTGTATGTGTTATGTAAAGCAATACAAAAGAAAAACATAGTAATGTTACAATTTTTAAGAAAGGGAGAGTAATTTTATGCATCATTGCTGAGTAAATTCACACAACACCTGTGGAAGGATGATTAAGAAAATAAAATGAGGGTGTATTCCAGCTTTTTGTCTTCTTTTTTGGCAGGATTTGTGATCAAGGTAAGGTTAGCTAAACATGCTTCACATTACACATTACAGTTTTATATTGCAGTGATTTTTTTATAGCAAGTGCCATTAACAAAATAATCTCTTTTACTATATGTGTTTTCAAGACAACAAAAGGCAAAGTGCGTAGATGCAGTGATTAGTGCAAACTCCAAAATTTCAGAGATACATTTTAAAACTCCAGTGAGTTCAACTAATACATTTGCTAAAATATATTTCTATTCAAAACATATACATAACTGATGCTTTGAATGCTAGGCAGGATAATAATCTTAGGAGATGTGGGCACACGTTTACATGGTTCGACTGATTTAAATATTGCCCAATTTGATGAAGCGCTGAGATTTCTGTCTTGCCATCTGATGCTGCTTGCGTGCAAACTGGGCACTGTCGATTCCTTCTCGCAGTCTCTGTGAAGTGTGAAGCACAAGAGGTCAAAGAGGACACCGTTGGTTCTTGACAGAAAATGAAATGCCGTCATTTTAATAGATATTACTTAGTGTAAAGGCATGTGAGCATTAAAAGAGGTAAAACTAGTGCAACCCGTGGAACTAGCTTGATCACAGCTTAAAATCTATGAAATAGCATGCTGAATATAATGAATGAATATATGCCTAGTGCCATACTCAACACTTTGCATTGAAATGTTGCTTGTCATTCTCGCTTTAATGAAATTACATTCACTAAAAGCGAAATAACAAAATTTCAATAGCAGTTTTAACTTTGAATCCACTAAAAAAACAAAACACACGCCTGTGATGTTTACCTCAGCCATGCCAGGATGTTTCATGTGTATCACTTTCACTAGCGTCTGTCCATCCTTCCTAATGAGGTTCAGTTTGTTCTGTTCCTGCATCAACATCCAGATTGTTGACAAGCAATGTTAATTCACTCACCATACATCACAGTTAGAAAGCCTGTACAAATGTCAATCTACTACATAATACCATATCTGCTAATACTAAAAGTAGCATTTATGTACCCGGTAATATATCTTCAAATCTCCTCCCTCTGCACTTGGAGGCCTTTGGAAATTCTCAAACTGACATTCCCATTCTTTATTGAAATGTCCAATCAAATCGATCTCCTTCACACACATCACTCTCCTGGATGATAAAGAAACCAATACACACAGCATGTGGAAAAGAGAAAATTAGGAAAATGTCACATAATTTTTCTGTTGTTGCAATACCTGTTGGTGATAATGATGTTTGTTTTTTTGTGCCCTGGGTACTCGTAGTGTTCTCTGAAGATCTCTCCATCCAACTGTTTAATCTCAGACCTCTGAAAAACATACACACTCATACAGCACAATGCACAAAATACAGCATACACTGCTGTATGGCTCCGCACATATACTCTTTCAGCAGTTACAAGCTGAATCATTTTCAAATTAACAAATCATAAATCATCTGAAATGCATACAAATGATCAAGATCATGTCAAAGAGGAGTACTGATTTATTCCAGGTCACATGATTATTATGGTCAATCACAGGATTCAAGCAAGCTCTTCAGTTAACACAATTACAACACATTAAAGCCACATTAGAACAAATGATTACATGACAATTATGCATATAAGATAATATACTATAAAGTATATAGGAAAATACATCAGACATTAATTCCAACATGCACTGCCCATTTAGTGCATATAAATGAGTTTGCATATATTACTATGCACATTTTATGTATTCACAATGATTAAGAATAAACATTGTCCATACATATATTTTATATAGACTTATATTATGTTATCAGACTTCAGATGCATGAAAATGTATTTACAGACATAAGTTTAAAGAAATTAAAATGAAGTTTAGAAAAATAGACAAACTTTGTCAGTTCCATATCCTATTTCTAACAAATATAATAATTATTTAAATATTAATAATGAAAATCTATTATTGTTTGCCAGCACATGGTTCTGAAGTCTTAAAACAAAAAATTGTTTTCTTAAAATTATTTTTTTTTTATTTTTTTATTTTTTTTTGGGGGGGTGGGGGAGAAATAATGACTAATGAGGTTATGTTTGAATTTATTTGGCATTAACTGACAAAAAAGGATTAGGATATAGCAATATAAAACTGATATAATAAAAATGTCTGAGGTATAATGCAGAAATTGTTTTTGGCAAAAATAATAGTCACATTAAGAAAAATAGTAAAGCCGTAAAGGTGCACAAGACAGACAAATTCAGATGCAGACTTAGGATATTAAATAATTTCCTAAACACAACAATGTGACATTCTGTTGTAGGTGGACCAGGCTAGACTGGATCTAGCACTGATTATCCAGTTTGGTTCATTTAAGTGCAACAATATCTCTGTGTTTTCACAAGTTTTCAATAACATGGATCTTTAAGATAATAGTCCCAATTCCATCTCCCACTCCCATTTTACATTTCCTCAGGCTGCATTTGGGAAAGGACAGAAAAGAGAGAAAAATATGAAATATTAAATGAATATGACAACAGGAATTCATTTCTTCACAGCAGGGATGGAGTCAGTTCAACTGGAGTTTAAAGTCAGTTTCAATGAAGAATACAACTGGAATTTTAACAAGGGGACTTGGAATTTGGTTGAGTTTAAGGCAAGACACCACAGGTAAATAGCATAAAAAATAAGTTCTGGCTTAATGCATGAGAATTTAATGTACTGTAATCAAAACTTACAGACACAAATAGTTAAATTAAACACGTAAATGTGTACTTTTTATGTTTTCTTTCCTCAAATCTGAAAGAAGACAATGTTATGGAAGCAAAATAGCCCAAAATCCTCAAAATTGATAGTACATGAAAAAACAGTGGTTTAGCATGTAGTGTCTTGCCTGTCAAACTGACTCCAATCCTTTCAAAGCAATTTGGCTGTTAGTAGTTGTTAAATTAAAGGTCATGCTGATTAAAATCCTTCTCATTGGGGTTTAGTAGCCTGGTCAGTAGGGTTGACAGGTGACCTCACCTGAAAGAGGTCATAGCCCTCCGACTCATGATGGTCGTAGGGCCGTATGATGCCGTCCTCTTTTACGAGACGTACTGGCCTTAATTTAGTCACCTCCTCAGTCGATTCTGCCACCCTGGAAATCAAGTCAGAAACTGCATGTTAGATAACTCTGACAAAGATGACATCCTGTGATCTAGCGGTTTTATATCTATGTAAAATGTGTGGGCAACAGAGGAGTCATTCTTAGTGAACAGAATCTACTCAATTAAAGTTCATCTGAACATGCCCGAACAGCCCTGAACAAACGCAATGCATCTCAAGAGTCATTTAAAAAGCGTCAACCTTGTGCTATTGCGTGCAGTGTCTGATTCCTTAAACCCTCTCTCACCTTTGGTTACTTCTACAGTGCGAGCATGGAAAAGCAACATGATTAGTTCAAACAGACAGTGCTGATCGCTTCAGGTGTATAAGATGGAGAGCGTAACGAATGGATGGATGATTTGAACGTATATGCTAGAGAATCACTGGAGGGGTGGGGGGCATCGCTGTTCCAGCTTGTCGTGAAAGGATTGGCATAAAAAAGCCAGGGGTGGGAACACCATAAAACACAACAGATTTGCCAACTCATCTTTCCAGGGCAGAATTAATGGAATGGGTGAAATATGTGATTGGTTAGCCTAGTCATCGACTGCCTCTGAAATCATAATGCTTCTTTTGCTATTGGTTGGAGAGCGCGTGGATACACCATAGAGTCCAGTGCATCAGCAGTGCAGTTAGCTCATGCAGTAGACTTGGTCTGACAAGCAGAGCATCACCCAAAGCTCACCCAAAATATGGAAATCATTTACTCACCCTCATGCCGTTCCAAACTTGCATGACTTTCTTTCTTCCGTGGAACACAAAAGATGAAATTTTGAATGAGGTTTAAGAATTGTTTTTTTGTCCAATTAATGAAAGTCAATGGGGTCAAAAACAGCAATGGACTTTATTGAATGGAAAAAAAAAACACTAAAATATTTTTCAAAATATCTTCTTTTGTGTTCCACAGAAGAAATAAGGTCATACAGATTTGGAATGACATGAGAGTGAGTAAATGATGACAGAATTTTTATTTCTGGGTGAACTATCCCTTTAACTATGTTTGATTATTGAGACGCTATATATAAATACACCTGTCATTTTTTTTATTTAAAGGACCACTTTCCCTTAAATATAATTACAAGTGAGTATACGTGTTTATCTGTACTCCCGCTCCTCTGTATACTATCTCTGCTCCTGTCTGGGCTGTTCTGCTCATCAGACTTTCTATTGGCCCCAAAATGCACCAGTGAAAGGGGTGTGGAGATCAGAAGCAAATGTTACAATGATGGGAAAATAGGCATATGTTGATTGATCCAGATATCAGGGGATTCTTGAACTGTGTATTATGGCAGAATGCTCTGCGCTACAGCTCACATCCTTTGCTTCCCACGATGCAATACTTACGTTTCAGGAACTCACACCCTGTAAGGTTAGAAATTATTCATGCTGCCAAATTTGCTCTTATTTTTTTTGGGGGGGTGACTCAGGAAACAAGCAAACCCGACTGAGTGAATGCAGAGGGATCATTCACTGCCATCTCTCTGGGTAACATGGGCATAAATACACATACATTCACGCTTCAGTCATCCAGATCTTCATACGCACATCTGTACACATACACTCATGAGTGTCTAAATACTCACTGAACTAAAAAGAACAAACACATCCAGGAATTAACTCATGAAAAACATGAAAGAAAGAGTCACAAATTTAGTTGACACAGGAAAACAAAAAGCAACACTATGTGAGAAAAAAGAAAAAAAAAAGCAAGACAACAAAAGACAAAAGAGACACAAATTAAGACAATGACACAATTAGATACATCTTAATTGCCAGTCTATGGTATATTAGAAAATTGCCACAGGAAATGTTTAATTAAATATTAAATATGTTTCTTGTCCTTTCAGAATGGATATCATCATCAGTATGTTCCTCCTTTCCAAAAGGTTGCTTAGATAATATAATTTTTTTAAATTCAGAGTGCAATGGCATCTGTGCTTACATAATATGATGCATCAAAACATTCTCCCTGTCCTATAGCAGGAAGTAGACAAGATTTCCAAGCTATAATTGGGATGAGAGGAAGTGGCCTCATGACTTCCACTCTGCAATGAGTAAATGTGTGTCCCCTTTAAACCACTTGTGGTCTTATTATGACTACATATGAGTTTTTGGGTTCAAAATATTGCTAGATAAACATCTTCATTTGAAAGTAAGAACTATGTGAATAACTAGTTTAATTGTTTGGGGTCATTTTTTTTTTTTGTAATACTCCGATTGAATAGAAAGTTCAAAAGAAATCAGCATTTATTTGAAATAGAAATCTTTTGAAACATTATAAATATCTTTACTGTCACTTTTGATCAATTTAAAGCTGCAGTCCATAACTTTTTTTGGTTAAAATGATCTAAAATCAATTATTGAGGAAGTACATAACCAGCCAGTGTTCAAAACTATCTCCTTACCTCAGCCCGATTCACATTGTAATTTAGAAATACAGTATCCACATGGTGCTGTGACTGACAGCCTACACATACTCCTAAAACATTAGACTGATCCGATGCACAACCCACGTAAAATGATAATTCCGCAACTAACTGCAATTGCAGGTTTCAAACAGAGATGGCGACAAAGAGGCAAAACTTATGGACTGCAGCTTTAACACATCCTTGCTGAATAGATTAGAAGTATTCATTTATTTTAAAAAAAATCTTTCTAACCAGAAAACTTTTAAACAGTAGTCTATGTATGTACATGGTTCTCTGACTGTGCATGTCTGTGTTTGTATCTGTGTATATAGTGTGTGTCTCACCTCTGAATGCCCTGAAAAGTACTGCTTGCCATGTCTACGATGCCCCCTGTAGGTCTGGCCACCACTCCAACCAGGCCTTTTCCAATGCCCTTGAAGAAGCCTGCAGCCCCCTCTTTCTTTGCTCCTAAACACATGATAGATTATTAAATGACATACAGTATTACATTCTTGTCCAGGTTTTGCTGTGAGGGGTTGCCATTTTATATGTATTTTGTGTATTTTTTGTGTAACCTATTTTTAATTAAAATATTTTTGCCATAACTGAATACAAAAACAGATTCAAAAACCATTTAAGTGAGCGATGCATCAGTAGTAAACTACCATACCTTCCACCGGTTTGGTCACAATTCCTGTTACTCCACCAACCACTCCCTGAAGGAGAACAGGGACATGACAAAAGTCAATTCATGCTATACACAATGGAACTTTGTTGTATAATGCATAAAATAGAAATGGAAATGCTTGGATGTTTTCTTGGATATATTTTTATTTGTGTCAGGAACTTAAGTACCTTGAAAAAACCCATTCCTCCTTTAGCCAAACTTTCTCCAAAGTCCTTCGTGGGTCTGTTCATTTCCTCCCTCCGTTTCTGCTGATACTCTTTGTCCATAGTGATGGCAGCCAAGCCTTTACCTACAGAGCCTGTTATACGGGACACTACACCAGCTGCACCTCCTATAAAGATAATGTGGAAACAAAAAAAGCATGTGCAGTAAGAATCCTCAGTGAGTACATGTTAGTTTGAGAGAGAAAAGCAGGAAAAGCAGGGAGCCTTACCCACAGTGTGGCCAAGTAAACTTCGAACACCGATAACAAGACCTTCTGCAAATTCCTCAGGTCCTTGAACAGCCCCCTACACACACAAACAGTACAAATGTTACCTATCATAACACGCAAATCATAACTTGATATTATAAATATCAGTTCCCACTAGGCATAATACACCATTGCATGCATTACAATGGTGATTGGCATAAATATACCTCAAATGGTTTCATATTTGATATACACTTTTTTATGTGGATGTGCTGATCTAGGTTATTCAAACCTGTACTTATATCTGGCATTTAAAAGAGAACACACTCATATTTGTACTGAATTAAATGATGAGGCCTGAATGTATAGATAAATGAACAGCGTTTGTCAGACCTGTATGGGCTCATAGAAGAAAGCCTCCACTCCTTCTGATAAGCCTCGGATCAGGCCAAATGGATTTCCAAGAACATCCAGACCCAAAACCAACACGTACATCTGCGTCAAGAACTATGAGGAGATAAAATTCTTTCAGATACAATGATTTAAAGTGAAAATGTAAGCGTGTTGGAGAGTGTTTGCTCATGTAACGACCTCTGACATTGTATTAGTGTATATTTAGATCACCCACTTGTTCAGTGTAGTGTCTGATCACCGCCCACATCAGTTTCTCTCGCCTGTAGAACTGATATTTCACCTCAAAGTAAGCCAGTCTGAAAAACAGCGAGACAAAAAGACATCAGTGCCTTTATATTTTCAAAGAAGCATGTGAGTCAGTAATACAGTGCATGCACATCTGAAATCCTTACTTGAAAATCAGATCATCTACATCAGTGAGTGTGGCGCCAATGCTTTTGAGCAGGAGGTTGACGGACTGGATGGCCACCATTTCACCCTCCTCAGACTCATCTCCACTGGAGCCCAGAGACAGACTCAGATGCAGCTATACAAACACACATACACACACGCAGATGCTTAGGTCAAACATAAATAATTACATGACGTAGTTTGATGCAGCTACCCATCAAGGAAATCTATCAATCATTTCTCATTATTAAATGATTCATTGACATGTAAGTGTTTGAGATTCAGTTTAGTCTTTCATATGACAGTACAGACAAGCACGTCGTTAACCGGGGAAAACATTGAAAAAGGGTTGACGCTGGTAGATCCTGTTTTGCTCATTCAATGGTTAATAATGGAATTGTTACTGAAAGTAATAGACAATATATATATGATGTCTATTTCAAATAAATCCTGTTGTTTTGAACTGTATAGATATCAAGGAATCCTAAAAAAAAATGTATCACAGTTTCAAAAAAAAATATGAAAAACAACTATTTACAATACTGATAATAATATGAAATGTTTCTAGAGCAGCAAATCAGCATATGAGATTTCTAAAGGATCATGTGACACTGAAGACTGTTGTAATAATGCTGAAAATTCAGCTTTGCCATCATAGGAATAAATTGTGTTTTAATTAAAATAGATAAAAACAGAAAACATTTATTTGAAACTGTAATAATATTTCACAATATTACTGTTTTACTGTATATTAGGTAAATAAATGCAGCCTTGGTAAGCATAAGAGACCATAAGAGAAAAATTGTATCGATCCCAAAATATTGAACAGTAGTGTGTTTCTGTCCAATCATGCTGCAGCATGTTGATGACTGAAACTAGGGAGAAGGTCTTATTTAAAATGTTGGTGACAAGTGAACTTGAAGAGAACATGTGCTGTGTTTTGAAGTGTGTTAGTTTTGACTATGGTGCCGATTCATTACTTTAATAGGGGAGATGTGGAAATGCTCAAAGAAGCTTAGGCCCGAGGTGTCTGTCATGGAGCTCTCCATCAGCTGAGCCTGCAGCGCCTCCAGGTCCTTCTCTATCAGCTTATTCTGAAACACAGAGAAACACATAGTGACATCTCCAGCCCCCTCTTAATTCACATTTCATAAAGCCACACATGATTGAAACAAAAACAGCCAGAGGAAGTGTTTACCCCTGCAATCATTATGGATTCCTTTCATTAGTAACATTATGTGACAGTATGTGAACACCTGTCAGAGGATGCAGTCGTTACCTTCTTATTACTATCCTGGGAGTCAGTGGCTGGGGTAAAAAGGTTGATGATTGCCCCCAAGAAACCCTGATCGATCTTAACTGCCATCTCCTGCACTAATGCCATAAAGTACCTACAGAAAAACAAACACTACAAGTCAAAGTTTTGGATCTACTCATTCTAAAAATAATAATAAAGTCATCAAAACTGAAATAACACATGGTATTATGGTAATTATGTAGCAACAAAAGCAATGTTTTTTATTAAAGCTGCAGTTCACATGTTTTTCCTCTTTCTCGCCACCTCTGTTTGAAACCTGCAATTGCAGTTATTTGCAGAATTATCATCTTTATGTGGGTTGTGCATCAGCATGGCTCCTCAGCGCGGATGAATTTAACATTTTGAGGAGACTGTTTGTCTCCTCAAAATGTCACCGCACCGGTGGATACTGTACTTCAGAAAGACAGATTGTAGTCTAGGAAGTATGACCAAAATAAGAATTTTTACTGGAAAATGTCATCTGAACCAGTAAGTAACAAATCGGTCACTTTTTTTCTGCCCAACTGAGAAAAAAAAAAAGCATTACAGTAAATCGCGTTGCCAATGGTGATTATCACATCAAACCATGGAAATTATTATTATTGTTATACTTTGTTCTCAAATTATTAACGTTAACAACATCAGCATTGCGTGACTATGTGTATTTAGTGTGTATTAGAGTAAACTGTAGGTTTAAATTACTGTACAGATAAGTGAGAAAAGGCTATAAATGATCCGTCACCTGCTGCATCTTCATACGATATAGCTTACTAGCTGTAAACAGATGTGACATAATGATGCAAAGACGAACGCCGACATGCTCGAATTTCCCGTGGAAACCTACCAGTACTACTCGGATTAGAACACATTATTACAAGCTTACCATTGTGAATCGGGCTAAGGTAAGGAGATAGTTTTGAACACTAGCTGGTTATGTACTTGCTCAAAAATTTATTTTTGGACAAGTTATGGACTGCAGCGTTAAATTTTAGTTTTGTTAAAAAAATATACACTACCATTAAAAAAAAATATTTCAATGTTTTTGAAAGATGTCTATTGTGAAATATTATTACAATTTAATGTAATTGTGGAAACTGTTTTAAAAAATTTTTTGGATTCTTTGATGAACAAAAAAATTCAAAAGAATAGCAATTTTTTTGTAATAATGTACTTTAAAAATCTTTACTGTCACTTTTGATCAATTTAATGTCTTCTTGCTGAATAAAAGTATTTCTTTAAAAAAATCTTACTAACCCCAAACTTTTGAACAGTAGTGTATATTTGTCTACAAAACTAATTTAAGTAAATCATAAGCCTTTAGATGATTTTTTTAAGATCAAGAAAATTAATTTGATTTGAATTAGTACATGTGAGACTGTGACACAACAAGTAAAAAATGTAATCATTGTGCAATCACTTACTTAAACTGCATGACTTGGCTGTGCTCATTAAACCTTGTGATGATGCTCACGTCAATAAACGGCTTCGGCTCTAAAGATAAAAGGGATATGATGTGTTCATGTCCATTCACTCTAAATGTGCACTCAGAAGTGTATTAGCTTAGACACAGCCTTCATTTGCTAGCTGGTGTTTGTACCTGAGTCTTGAACAATAGATTTTGGAAGAGGAACAGGATGAAACACAGTAGGAAATATAGCTCCCGGCAGCTGATTATCCACCTGGAACAAATAAATTGTGCACATAATAACTGATCGACTGCCAAAAACGACGGAAGCGTGATATTCAACAAGTAGATTGTGTGTGGGTGCTACCTGTAGCCAGTAGAGCTGTGCACGTAGACTCCTCTGGTGAGGCGACTGTTTCAACTCAATACAAATGCCAGGCAGGAAGTTTCTCCTGATAGCGCAGGAAAATGGCTGTCTCATCAACATGGGCAATCTTCCAAAGTTCACCTGTTTTAATTAAAAAAAAGAAAAAAAAAAAAAAGAAAAAAAAATACTATAAAGTCTAAGCAACATAAATAACCTTATTAATCAAACTTTTCCTGTAAAGTCCTTTATTACCTCTAGGCCAGTTTCTAGTCTAGTCCAGCCTGGTTCACTCTTGCTGCTGATATGGTTTTGGTAGGCTTTCTCCAACAGTCCAATGTTCTTGTGGTTAAAGGACTTCCAGCGGTTCTTTGGTCTCATCTCCCAAACCACACCAGAACTTAAAAACACAATTCAATCATCGTCAAAAATCACCTTGACAGTCAAGTGGCATTTTTGTTCCCCTGTAAAAGTCTTAGAAGAATTATTATATATTATTAGTGTTACAACAACACTGCGGGATGCTGGGCATGGGTTTATTTACCTGGTGATGCCAACATATGCAATCTCCTGCCTGATGTCATTGTTGATGAGTGACAGGCCCAGGTTCTGTAATGAGATGCTGACTTCCTGCTGGAACTGCTCCAGCTCCTCAGCCTGCCGTGCTTTTGTGACTATGCCGACATCCTCAGTGAAGATCAGCACCCGCTGTCGGCCATCCAGGAAAGACACCCAGTGAATCTGAACTAAGCTGCTATAAGCAAACTGCCCACACTCGTCCTAAAGAAAACACCATGGGATTGACATGAGCAGCAACATAAGACGATCAGTAGATTCATTGACCCAGAATCCCTTTCTAACCTTGACAAGGTCCAGTTCTCCACTGTGGTCTTGACAGCTCCAGCAAAGCTTCCTCACCCCTGCTGGATCATCCCATGCAAAACGCTGAGCTTCACCTGGTCTCAGTGCCCAAGACTCCTCACAGCCTCTGCACAAGCACAAAGACACAGATACATATTCACACACTCCAAAACACTCAATAAAAGAATAAATATATTAAAAAAGTACTGGTACTTTGGTATCGCAGTCCAAAAAAGGAGCACTTATGCACAGCTCACAGCTACGCCGGTTAATCAATGAAGCTGTCTACACGGCACAATAAATCTCTTTACATCACGTCTACACTTTGTTTGTTAAAATTAGACTATTTTCAAGCTTGTATAACTCAGAAATGAGCAAAAACTCCCGCGTTTTGTGCTTTCAAGAAATCAACAGATATGTATTTGGGTACATTGCTCAACACTACAAAAGCATGTTGTAAATAGAAACATTCGCAGGCATTTTTTTCCTTCATTATATATTGAATTATTATATTTAATAGTAATAGTAAATGAAGATTGAAAACAACAAAACCAAAGTAAAAACAGTAATACTGTGAAATATTATTGCAATTTAACAAGTGCTTTTTAATTCAATATATTTTAAAACAGTTGAGCTGCTTCTTAAGGATTCTTATATATATATATATATATTATTAATCAATCTTTTCCTGTAAAGTCCTTTATTACCTCTCTCTCTCTCTCTCTCTCTCTCTCTCTCTCTCTCTCTATCTATATATATATATATATATATATATATATATATATATATATATATATATATATATATATATATATAAAATAATTGAAATTTTTTGTAACTGTCTTTTTGTAACTGTCTTTTTTTAATTTAATGCAACCTTGCTTGATAAAATTATTAATTTATTTATCTTTTTAAATCGTATAGACCAGAAACTTTTAAATGGTTATTTATTTTATTTGTTTATATTCACTTGTTTTGTTTGAAATTTGTTTATTTTGTCTTTATTTTATTTCTGACTTAATAATTCAATTAAAACAACAGAATGTAGTCTTCAAGTATTCCTCAATTAAGTAAACATTGCTCTTAAGTAATTATTTATATTAATAATTAAAACCGTGTTTTCAATAGCAATTAGTTTTTGTTGTGGTATTGCAATTACTGAAGAGATTTGTAAAATTATGGTATTGGCCTTATTGACTACTTAAACCTGGGTATTGTGACAACTCTAGTTTTCACAAAAGACTATTAGTTCATCATGGTCTTTCTCATCATCTGTCATATGAAGTAAAACACTGAAGCGCCAACCTTTGTCTGAAGTTGACAGTGGCTGCGGGTGTGTGGTTCACAACCAAAGCAGGTGCAGCTCCATCATAGTAATCAGTGAAGCTGATGACAGTGGAGTGGTCTGAGATATTCACATCCACTATCACGCCACCAAACTGATGGAAAAGAAGATTACAATTAAGTGAATTAAATCAATATCGTTTAATAAAGTATATTTAGCATGTTTACATCCAGAGCATGTTCACCTGATCCATGCGCAGCAGAGTTCCGCTGTCCTGCTTGCTGAAGAAGAACGATTTGGAGCTAGATTCAGATCCCACAACTCGTGCACACAGCTTCCCTGTTGTGGACTCAGGCCAAAAAGGCAAACACTGTAACACACACAATTGTACAGTTAACACACATACAGACCAGTGTGTGCATACTGCTGCCTTTGATAAAAGATGAATTCAGCTCTGACCTCTGTGGAGGAGATGTAGTGCCACTTGTTGCTGAAACCATTGTTATTCTGCACCTCTCCAACCTCCAGCTCAAACGAAGACTTATTGACCAGCGTGTAGAAGGGACTCATGGTAACAATTCGTGACAGATTAAAGCTGCTCATCTGGATGCTGACCCCAACCTGGTACATCAAATGAGATTTTCCATACTGTAAATAATAATGTTGTCATGTCTAAATTTATATGTACAGTAGCACTTAAAACGATGCTACTATATTTGTATTTTTAATTTATTTAGACAAAATAATATAGATTTTTATTATCAGACATCTCTATTAAGTCATAACATGAAAATATAAAGACAAATCCATTATGAAATATGAAAAGTAGAGATGGACAAATATTGAAATTCTGTGCAATACTGATAAGACTATAATTAAAATCACCATGAAATCAAAATTGACAGTTATTACTTTATGTAATATTTCAGTGTTTACTATAAATTTTAGATTTATTTGTGCACATCATTTTTTCTTTTAAAATTTATGTGCACTTGTAATCTTTAAATCAACATAACCTCCAGTGGCCGAGAGAGCTCAACACGCTGCAACTGAAGAAAACACATGCAAAGAGAAAAAACATCAGCAAATTAAGAAAACATCTTCATCAGTTTGACAGCACACATGCGGTAAAATCCTTACAATGCAACCAAATACAGAAACGCGCTGAAAATACTCACAATGTAACCAAATACAGAAAACAGGCTGCAAATACAACGCAACCAAATACAGAAACATGCTGCAAATACTCACAACACAACCAAATACCGAAACTCGCTGCAAATACTCACAATGCAACCAAATACAGAAACGTGCTGCAAATACTCACAATGCAACCAAATACAGAAACACGTTGCAAATACTCACAACGCAACCAAATACAGAAACACGTTGCAAATACTCACAACGCAACCAAATGCCGAAACTCGCTGCAAATACTCACAATGCAACCAAATACCGAAACTCGCTGCAAATACTCACAATGCAACCAAATACAGAAACGTGCTGCTAATACTCACAATGCAACCAAATACCGAAACTCGCTGCAAATACTCACAATGTAACCAAATACAGAAACGTGCTGCAAATACTCACAACGCAACCAAATACAGAAACACGTTGCAAATACTCACAACGCAACCAAATACAGAAACACGTTGCAAATACTCACAACACAACCAAATACCGAAACTCGCTGCAAATACTCACAATGCAACCAAATACCGAAACTCGCTGCAAATACTCACAATGCAACCAAATACCGAAACTCGCTGCAAATACTCACAATGCAACCAAATACAGAAACGTGCTGCAAATACTCACAATGCAACCAAATACCGAAACACGTTGCAAATACTCACAATGCAACCAAATACCGAAACTCGCTGCAAATACTCACAATGCAACCAAATACAGAAACGTGCTGCAAATACTCACAACGCAACCAAATACAGAAACACGTTGCAAATACTCACAACGCAACCAAATACAGAAACACGTTGCAAATACTCACAACACAACCAAATACCGAAACTCGCTGCAAATACTCACAATGCAACCAAATACCGAAACTCGCTGCAAATACTCACAATGCAACCAAATACCGAAACTCGCTGCAAATACTCACAATGCAACCAAATACAGAAACGCGCTGAAAATACTCACAATGTAACCAAATACAGAAAACAGGCTGCAAATACAACGCAACCAAATACAGAAACATGCTGCAAATACTCACAACACAACCAAATACCGAAACTCGCTGCAAATACTCACAATGCAACCAAATACAGAAACGTGCTGCAAATACTCACAATGCAACCAAATACAGAAACACGTTGCAAATACTCACAACGCAACCAAATACCGAAACTCGCTGCAAATACTCACAACGCAACCAAATACAGAAACACGTTGCAAATACTCACAATGCAACCAAATACCGAAACTCGCTGCAAATACTCACAATGCAACCAAATACAGAAACGTGCTGCTAATACTCACAATGCAACCAAATACCGAAACTCGCTGCAAATACTCACAATGCAACCAAATACAGAAACGTGCTGCAAATACTCACAACGCAACCAAATACCGAAACTCGCTGCAAATACTCACAATGCAACCAAATACCGAAACTCGCTGCAAATACTCACAATGCAACCAAATACCGAAACTCGCTGCAAATACTCACAACGCAACCAAATACAGAAACACGTTGCAAATACTCACAACACAACCAAATACCGAAACTCGCTGCAAATACTCACAATGCAACCAAATACCGAAACTCGCTGCAAATACTCACAATGCAACCAAATACAGAAACGTGCTGCTAATACTCACAATGCAACCAAATACCGAAACTCGCTGCAAATACTCACAATGCAACCAAATACAGAAACGCGCTGAAAATACTCACAATGTAACCAAATACAGAAAACAGGCTGCAAATACAACGCAACCAAATACAGAAACATGCTGCAAATATTCACAACACAACCAAATACCGAAACTCGCTGCAAATACTCACAATGCAACCAAATACAGAAACTCGCTGCAAATACTCACAATGCAACCAAATACAGAAACACGTTGCAAATACTCACAACGCAACCAAATACCGAAACTCGCTGCAAATACTCACAATGCAACCAAATACCGAAACTCGCTGCAAATACTCACAATGCAACCAAATACAGAAACGTGCTGCTAATACTCACAATGCAACCAAATACCGAAACTTGCTGCAAATACTCACAATGTAACCAAATACAGAAACGTGCTGCAAATACTCACAACGCAACCAAATACAGAAACACGTTGCAAATACTCACAACGCAACCAAATACAGAAACACGTTGCAAATACTCACAACACAACCAAATACCGAAACTCGCTGCAAATACTCACAATGCAACCAAATACCGAAACTCGCTGCAAATACTCACAATGCAACCAAATACCGAAACTCGCTGCAAATACTCACAATGCAACCAAATACAGAAACGTGCTGCAAATACTCACAATGCAACCAAATACCGAAACACGTTGCAAATACTCACAATGCAACCAAATACCGAAACTCGCTGCAAATACTCACAATGCAACCAAATACAGAAACGTGCTGCAAATACTCACAACGCAACCAAATACAGAAACACGTTGCAAATACTCACAACGCAACCAAATACAGAAACACGTTGCAAATACTCACAACACAACCAAATACCGAAACTCGCTGCAAATACTCACAATGCAACCAAATACCGAAACTCGCTGCAAATACTCACAATGCAACCAAATACCGAAACTCGCTGCAAATACTCACAATGCAACCAAATACAGAAACGTGCTGCAAATACTCACAATGCAACCAAATACCGAAACACGTTGCAAATACTCACAACGCAACCAAATACCGAAACTTGCTGCAAATACTCACAATGCAACCAAATACAGAAACGTGATGCAAATACTCACAACGCAACCAAATACCGAAACTCGCTGCAAATACTCACAACGCAACCAAATACAGAAACTCGCTGCAAATACTCACAATGCAACCAAATACCGAAACTCGCTGCAAATACTCACAATGCAACCAAATACAGAAACGCGCTGAAAATACTCACAATGTAACCAAATACAGAAAACAGGCTGCAAATACAACGCAACCAAATACAGAAACATGCTGCAAATATTCACAACACAACCAAATACCGAAACTCGCTGCAAATACTCACAATGCAACCAAATACAGAAACTCGCTGCAAATACTCACAATGCAACCAAATACAGAAACACGTTGCAAATACTCACAACGCAACCAAATACCGAAACTCGCTGCAAATACTCACAATGCAACCAAATACCGAAACTCGCTGCAAATACTCACAATGCAACCAAATACCGAAACGTGCTGCTAATACTCACAATGCAACCAAATACCGAAACTCGCTGCAAATACTCACAATGTAACCAAATACAGAAACGTGCTGCAAATACTCACAACGCAACCAAATACAGAAACACGTTGCAAATACTCACAACGCAACCAAATACAGAAACACGTTGCAAATACTCACAACACAACCAAATACCGAAACTCGCTGCAAATACTCACAATGCAACCAAATACCGAAACTCGCTGCAAATACTCACAATGCAACCAAATACCGAAACACGTTGCAAATACTCACAATGCAACCAAATACCGAAACTCGCTGCAAATACTCACAATGCAACCAAATACAGAAACGTGCTGCAAATACTCACAACGCAACCAAATACAGAAACGTGCTGCAAATACTCACAACGCAACCAAATACAGAAACACGTTGCAAATACTCACAACGCAACCAAATACAGAAACACGTTGCAAATACTCACAACACAACCAAATACCGAAACTCGCTGCAAATACTCACAATGCAACCAAATACCGAAACTCGCTGCAAATACTCACAATGCAACCAAATACCGAAACTCGCTGCAAATACTCACAATGCAACCAAATACAGAAACGTGCTGCAAATACTCACAATGCAACCAAATACCGAAACACGTTGCAAATACTCACAATGCAACCAAATACCGAAACTCGCTGCAAATACTCACAATGCAACCAAATACAGAAACGTGCTGCAAATACTCACAACGCAACCAAATACAGAAACACGTTGCAAATACTCACAACGCAACCAAATACAGAAACACGTTGCAAATACTCACAACACAACCAAATACCGAAACTCGCTGCAAATACTCACAATGCAACCAAATACCGAAACTCGCTGCAAATACTCACAATGCAACCAAATACCGAAACTCGCTGCAAATACTCACAATGCAACCAAATACAGAAACGTGCTGCAAATACTCACAATGCAACCAAATACCAAAACACGTTGCAAATACTCACAACGCAACCAAATACCGAAACTTGCTGCAAATACTCACAATGCAACCAAATACAGAAACGTGATGCAAATACTCACAACGCAACCAAATACCGAAACTCGCTGCAAATACTCACAACGCAACCAAATACAGAAACTCGCTGCAAATACTCACAATGCAACCAAATACAGAAACGCGCTGAAAATACTCACAATGTAACCAAATACAGAAAACAGGCTGCAAATACAACGCAACCAAATACAGAAACATGCTGCAAATATTCACAACACAACCAAATACCGAAACTCGCTGCAAATACTCACAATGCAACCAAATACAGAAACTCGCTGCAAATACTCACAATGCAACCAAATACAGAAACACGTTGCAAATACTCACAACGCAACCAAATACCGAAACTCGCTGCAAATACTCACAATGCAACCAAATACCGAAACTCGCTGCAAATACTCACAATGCAACCAAATACCGAAACGTGCTGCTAATACTCACAATGCAACCAAATACCGAAACTCGCTGCAAATACTCACAATGTAACCAAATACAGAAACGTGCTGCAAATACTCACAACGCAACCAAATACAGAAACACGTTGCAAATACTCACAACGCAACCAAATACAGAAACACGTTGCAAATACTCACAACACAACCAAATACCGAAACTCGCTGCAAATACTCACAATGCAACCAAATACCGAAACTCGCTGCAAATACTCACAATGCAACCAAATACAGAAACTCGCTGCAAATACTCACAATGCAACCAAATACAGAAACGTGCTGCAAATACTCACAATGCAACCAAATACCGAAACACGTTGCAAATACTCACAATGCAACCAAATACCGAAACTCGCTGCAAATACTCACAATGCAACCAAATACAGAAACGTGCTGCAAATACTCACAACGCAACCAAATACAGAAACGTGCTGCAAATACTCACAACGCAACCAAATACAGAAACACGTTGCAAATACTCACAACGCAACCAAATACAGAAACACGTTGCAAATACTCACAACACAACCAAATACCGAAACTCGCTGCAAATACTCACAATGCAACCAAATACCGAAACTCGCTGCAAATACTCACAATGCAACCAAATACAGAAACGTGCTGCAAATACTCACAATGCAACCAAATACCGAAACTCGCTGCAAATACTCACAATGCAACCAAATACCGAAACTCGCTGCAAATACTCACAATGCAACCAAATACCGAAACTCGCTGCAAATACTCACAACGCAACCAAATACAGAAACTCGCTGCAAATACTCACAATGCAACCAAATACCGAAACTCGCTGCAAATACTCACAATGCAACCAAATACCGAAACTCGCTGCAAATACTCACAATGCAACCAAATACAGAAACACGTTGCAAATACTCACAATGCAACCAAATACAGAAACGTGCTGCAAATACTCACAATGCAACCAAATACCGAAACTCGCTGCAAATACTCACAATGCAACCAAATACCGAAACTCGCTGCAAATACTCACAACGCAACCAAATACAGAAACTCGCTGAAAATACTCACAATGCAACCAAATACCGAAACTCGCTGCAAATACTCACAATGCAACCAAATACCGAAACTCGCTGCAAATACTCACAACACAACCAAATACAGAAACGTGCTGCAAATACTCACAATGCAACCAAATACAGAAACACGTTGCAAATACTCACAATGCAACCAAATACAGAAACATGTTGCAAATACTCACAATGCAACCAAATACCGAAACTCGCTGCAAATACTCACAATGCAACCAAATACCGAAACTCGCTGCAAATACTCACAACGCAACCAAATACAGAAACTCGCTGCAAATACTCACAATGCAACCAAATACCGAAACTCGCTGCAAATACTCACAATGCAACCAAATACCGAAACTCGCTGCAAATACTCACAATGCAACCAAATACAGAAACGTGCTGCTAATACTCACAATGCAACCAAATACAGAAACACGTTGCAAATACTCACAATGCAACCAAATACCGAAACACGTTGCAAATACTCACAACGCAACCAAATACCGAAACTTGCTGCAAATACTCACAATGCAACCAAATACAGAAACGTGATGCAAATACTCACAACGCAACCAAATACCGAAACTCGCTGCAAATACTCACAACGCAACCAAATACAGAAACTCGCTGCAAATACTCACAATGCAACCAAATACCGAAACTCGCTGCAAATACTCACAATGCAACCAAATACAGAAACGCGCTGAAAATACTCACAATGTAACCAAATACAGAAAACAGGCTGCAAATACAACGCAACCAAATACAGAAACATGCTGCAAATATTCACAACACAACCAAATACCGAAACTCGCTGCAAATACTCACAATGCAACCAAATACAGAAACTCGCTGCAAATACTCACAATGCAACCAAATACAGAAACACGTTGCAAATACTCACAACGCAACCAAATACCGAAACTCGCTGCAAATACTCACAATGCAACCAAATACCGAAACTCGCTGCAAATACTCACAATGCAACCAAATACAGAAACGTGCTGCTAATACTCACAATGCAACCAAATACCGAAACTCGCTGCAAATACTCACAATGTAACCAAATACAGAAACGTGCTGCAAATACTCACAACGCAACCAAATACAGAAACACGTTGCAAATACTCACAACGCAACCAAATACAGAAACACGTTGCAAATACTCACAACACAACCAAATACCGAAACTCGCTGCAAATACTCACAATGCAACCAAATACCGAAACTCGCTGCAAATACTCACAATGCAACCAAATACCGAAACTCGCTGCAAATACTCACAATGCAACCAAATACAGAAACGTGCTGCAAATACTCACAATGCAACCAAATACCGAAACACGTTGCAAATACTCACAATGCAACCAAATACCGAAACTCGCTGCAAATACTCACAATGCAACCAAATACGGAAACGTGCTGCAAATACTCACAACGCAACCAAATACAGAAACGTGCTGCAAATACTCACAACGCAACCAAATACAGAAACACGTTGCAAATACTCACAACGCAACCAAATACAGAAACACGTTGCAAATACTCACAACACAACCAAATACCGAAACTCGCTGCAAATACTCACAATGCAACCAAATACAGAAACGTGCTGCAAATACTCACAATGCAACCAAATACCGAAACTCGCTGCAAATACTCACAATGCAACCAAATACCGAAACTCGCTGCAAATACTCACAATGCAACCAAATACCGAAACTCGCTGCAAATACTCACAACGCAACCAAATACCGAAACTCGCTGCAAATACTCACAACGCAACCAAATACAGAAACTCGCTGCAAATACTCACAATGCAACCAAATACCGAAACTCGCTGCAAATACTCACAATGCAACCAAATACCGAAACTCGCTGCAAATACTCACAATGCAACCAAATACAGAAACACGTTGCAAATACTCACAATGCAACCAAATACAGAAACGTGCTGCAAATACTCACAATGCAACCAAATACCGAAACTCGCTGCAAATACTCACAATGCAACCAAATACCGAAACTCGCTGCAAATACTCACAACGCAACCAAATACAGAAACTCGCTGAAAATACTCACAATGCAACCAAATACCGAAACTCGCTGCAAATACTCACAATGCAACCAAATACCGAAACTCGCTGCAAATACTCACAACACAACCAAATACAGAAACGTGCAGCAAATACTCACAATGCAACCAAATACAGAAACACGTTGCAAATACTCACAATGCAACCAAATACAGAAACATGTTGCAAATACTCACAATGCAACCAAATACCGAAACTCGCTGCAAATACTCACAATGCAACCAAATACCGAAACTCGCTGCAAATACTCACAACGCAACCAAATACAGAAACTCGCTGCAAATACTCACAATGCAACCAAATACCGAAACTCGCTGCAAATACTCACAATGCAACCAAATACCGAAACTCGCTGCAAATACTCACAATGCAACCAAATACAGAAACGTGCTGCTAATACTCACAATGCAACCAAATACAGAAACACGTTGCAAATACTCACAATGCAACCAAATACAGAAACGCGTTGCAAATACTCACAATGCAATTTAAATACAGAAACGTGCTGCAAATACTCACAATGCAACCAAATACAGAAACATACTGCAAATAGCACAGACCACAACGGAAGTGTTTCAAGGGGATCCCAACAAGTGACAAACCTGGTTGGGACATGCTTATTGTTCAATGTTTACTCGTCAGTGGTGTTGACTTGAAAGATGTGGGGTTTTTTGTGTTTATTTTAACATCCTGGTGCATTGTGAGTATTTGCAGTGTGTTTCTGTATTTGGTTGCGTTGTGAGCATTTGCAGAACATGTGTTGTCAAACTGATGAAGATGTTTTCTTAATTTGCTGGTGTTGTTTCTATTTACATGTGTTTTTTTCAGTTGCAGCACACGGAGATCTCTCAGCCACCATACCTCTCTCTTGCAGCGTCATCTCTTCTTTGATGACGTGTTTACTGGTGTGAAGGCGGGACAACCCGTCACTCACATTAAAATCACAGTAATAGCAAACCACAATGATCCAACTATTCAATCAATTCCAGATGGACAAAACCAAGTCCCACCCTGACTTTTTATGTTCAAAGCATTTACTGTACCAGGTAGTCCCCGGCTTTGTCTGGACAGCGCACACATCCATAGCTGCCAACAGTGTCTAGCGAGAAGCCATCGGACCAGGAGCTGGTGGACACACAGAGTTGCAACTGAAAGGAAGAGCAGTATGTAAATTTAGAAAGGAATATCATAATATTTTGTAACAAAATCTAGAGGTAAAACATGGTTTTCTGAACATTACAGCCCAAACATATCAAGTTTAAAGTTCATGTTGGCATTCATGATTTGATTATTTTAGATATTCAGCTAATATAGCTTTACAGATTTATTAACAGCCAAAGAGCCCAATCCAACCTTATTCTTGCTGAAGAGATTCTTCTTTTTGAAGGAGAACAGAATGACATCTCTGAAGTCAGATGGGTGTTTCACACAGGTATCCTCAGCACGATATTGAAGCACGCGGGATGTCTTATTGATGATCCAGTATGGACTATAAATGGAGAGGACAATTTTGCTGTTCACGTGAGACACATGCACACCGACATCCACGGTCAGTCCCTCTGTAGTGTCGCATGTGAAGCAGACGGAGAGGAACTCAGGCATGTCTCTACTAATTCTCATACGCCCAGTCCAGTTGCGACCTTGGTATTTGATCAAAACAAGTTCCATTATTTCACCGCTAACATTTGAATTCAGCACATCCGCCGCACTGCCCTCCTGAAGCTCGTAGAAGTCAGCAGAACCCTATGAGAGTTGTGATGAGGTTTTAATAAATGACTGCTGGCTAATATTAAATAGATAATAAATCATACTGATTTGAATATGAACATGTCATACACAAAGTTTGTGGTCAGTAAGATTTCTTTTAATTATGTTTTTTATTCAGCAAGGACAAATTAAATTGATCAAGAGTGACAAAATAGACATTTATAATTCCACAAAAGATTTCAAATAAATGCTGTTCTTTTGAGCTTTCTATTTATCAAAAATGTATTACGGTTTTCGCAAAAATATTAAGCAGCATAACTGTTTTCAACATTGACAGCATTAGCAAATGTTTCATGAACATCAAATCAGCATATTAGAATGATTTCTGAAGGATTGTGTGACACTGAAAACTAGAGTAATGACACTGAAAATTCAGCAATAATATTTAACAATATTAATGTATTTTTATTTTCAAATAAATAAAATATGTCTTGGTGAGCATAAGACTTCTTTAAAAAAACTCTTACTGACCACAAACCTTTGAATGGTAGTGTATGTCAAATGGGTTGTAGCATTTGTGTATTGAAAGTGCAATATTCCGCACCTCCAGCAGGTAGCGTATTGAGTAAGGTAGCAGGTTTTTGACAGTGACAGCTGGGTGCAGGTGGATGACATAAGCAGGGTCCCAGTCCCCTTCCCCATGGCTGGCAATGTGGCTGAGGTCATCAGGCACAGCCAGGGTGTTCACCACAAGTGGTAGGAAGCTGCTGTCTATGGCGGGGCACTGCAGCACTGCTTGAACCTCTGAGCTCACATGCACCTTTTCCTTCCATGCGATGCATGTGGATGATGGGCGATACAGATCTTCTAAAGGACCAACAGGCAGCAAGAACAGCTGACTCCTGATGGAATACATATAGCGTAGAATGTTACAACATAAAGCACAAAAAATACAGGTCGTTTATTTTACAGTATAGTGCAGGGGTGCCAAACACACCATCTGCAAGGTAAAAAAAAAAGAAGATTAAATTATGAAAAAAATAAAAAAAAATGTTTGAGATCATTTTTAATTTCATATAATATATTCTATTTTGAGCTACAGAGGGATAGGGTTGCAGAACTACATACATAACATGTTAGCTTTGTATTAAATATCACTCTGAAATGATTGAATAATTAAATCTAAAGTCATCCAGAGCAGTATGTAGCTTCTACTTTTCTTGTCAAAAATGTAGTTTGATTAATATTCTGTAATTGGTGATTTTATATGTAAATGTAATCTTAATCACCCCAGGGCATTGAAATTAGCAACCTGCAAGTGTTACAGTTTAGATTAGTTGATATGAAGTTAGTTCATAAAGAAGCATAAAGTTGATTCTAGGCTATTATTGTGCATAAACTCTACATGAGTACACCAAGGCTTAAAAACAATACGTTTGACAACCCTGGTATAGTGATTGAATTGTAATTATGCATGATATGTAGTCAAAGATCTTTACAGTTGCCACTCATGATATTTAACTCTGTGAATGTAATGTGAATGCAAAACGCACTCTAGACAAAGTAGGCAATTACACTTATCAGTCCATACCTGTAAGCTTCTAGGGGAACATGACACTCCTTCTCAGGCTCAGCAACCCCTACATTCACCATCACTCCAAGTTCAGAAGAGAACTTCAGAATGGCAAAGGGCACTGAGAAATGGTTCTTTATCTGTTAACACATAATTAACATACAGTTAAAGTGCAAAAAAAAATTAATGTCACATGATTTTAGCAAGGTCATTTTCATGAATGATTATTTCTTTATTCAGACAGGTGGACAGATGTGCGGTCTCTGCAGGTAAAGAGCAGACGAACCTGTAGGGGGGACCGTACTGTGATGACCTTGTTGCCCTCGCTGGCATCGATCTGAAGCAGTACAGACACCGCTTCCAGTTGCATGGGTCCTCTGACATTATACAGTCTGCGGCCAGGCTTTCCCAACGGGATATTTGAAATCTCACTGTAACCTGAAGGAACTGCACAAAGTACATTTTTTACAGTTTAGGATTAGGTATTGTATAATATAATATAAAAGTTGTAATTGTATGATACATATTGTATACGACCAAACAAAAAGAGAAGGAAAAAAACAGCAGATAATATTATACTTAAATATTATGATAAAAATTCTAAAACCTTTTCTGGTAAAATCTAACTGAACAAGTCTTTAAGTGAGCTTACTACATAAAAATGTTGTCTACTTGCATCAAAGGTAGGACAGTTCAATAAAATATTTTTAATGGAAAGGGGGGTCTCGCAAAACATACATAGAGTTGGGTCTTCTCAAAACTTTGAGTGACCTACCAAAACAGCATTTGGTCCCATTTTATATTAGGTGGTCTTAACTACTATGCACTTACATCAAAAAATACTGTATTGAAAAACACTTTTGCTGCTATTGAGGTGGATATGGGTGAGGTTAGTGATGGGTTTGGTGGTATGGATAGGTTTAAGTGTGGGTTAAGGTGTAAGGGATGGGTCAACAATGTAATTATAAATGTAATACTACAGATGTAATTACATGCAGGTATTTTAAAAATATAAGTACAATATAAAAACATGTATGTACACAATAAGTGCCCTAGATTCAAAAATTGAATTTACCTTGGCATAGTTAAATAACAAGAGTTCAGTACATGGAAATGACATACAGTGATTTTCAAACTCCAATGCTTCCTCCTTCTTATGTAAATCTCATTTGTTTAAAAGACCTCAGAAGAACAGGTGAATCTCAACATAACACAGACTGTTACGTAACAGTCGGGGTGTACGCCCCCAATATTTGCATATGCCAGCCCATGTTCCCAACATTATGAAAGGCATTAGAAAAGGGCAGAACGTCTGGATGTGCACAGCTGAATCAACAGACTAGGTAAGCAAGCAAGAACAATAGTGAAAAATGGCAGATGGAGCAATAATAACTGACATGATCCATGATAACATGATATTTTTAGTGATATTTGTAAATTGTCTTTCTAAATGTTTCGTTAGCATGTTGCTAATGTACTGTTAAATGTGGTTAAAGTTACCATAGTTTATTACTGTATTCACGGAGACAAGAGCCATCGCTATTTTCATTTTTAAACACTTGCAGTCTGTATAATTCATAAACACAACTTCATTCTTTATAAATCTCTCCAACAGTGTAGCATTAGCCGGTTAGCCACGGAGCACTATCAAACTCATTCAGAATCAATGTAAACATCAAAATAAACACTATACTTACGCGATTAGACATGCTGCATGACGCACACTTTATAAAGATCCATTTTGAGGGTTATATTAGCTGTTTGAAATTTTTTTATGCTGTTTAAGGCAAGCGCGAGCTCTTGGGGCGTGGAGCACACGATTTAAAGGGCCACACACCCTGAATCGGCTCATTTCTAATTATGCCCAAAATACGCAGTTAAAAAAATTAATAAAAAAAAAAATCTATGGGGTATTTTGAGCTGAAACTTCACAGACACATTCAGGGGACACCTTAGACTTATATTAAATCTTTTTAAAAAAAAGTTCTAGGGCACCTTTATTTTAAATGTAAGTACATAGTAGTTAAGGCCACCTAATATAAAGTGGGACCCAGCATTTTTGGACATCATAGACATGCTTAAACTTTCTAAGATAGCATTTTTGGGCATAATATGCACTAGGTAAGCAGCTTAATAAGTTTTGAGGCACAACCCAAGGCATTTGTACAGTTTACGAGGTGTATACTGTATCTCCCATGTTACTGACCTATGCTGAGATTGAATAAGCAGCTTTCCTGCCTCTGCAGGGCGGACAGTCGTGATGAACGCTCAAAGGATGAATGGTCTAAATCCACACTTTTATCCACAGCCAATTCGTGCAGTTTACCCGGTGAGGATGAGCCAAACAAACGCAGGTTAGCGCTGTGCTGAACAATGAGAGGAATGCCTAATGCATTGCGAATGGTGAAAGGGGATTTCTCCTTGAGAGATCGGTCAAAAGTGGAGGCTGTGCTCTCGGAGAATGCCTGACAAGAGAGAAATGAATAAACAAAATTAATTTTTATATGTATAGCATACACTACTGTTCAAAAGTTTGGGGTTGGTAAGATTTTCTTTGTTTGTTTCTGAAAGAAGAAATGCTTACCAAGGCTGCATTTATTTAACAAACATACAGTAAAACAGTAATATTGTAAAATAACTGTTTTCTATTATAATCTATTTAAAATGGAACTTATTCCTGCTGAATTTTCAGCAGCCATTACTTCAGTCTTTAGTGTCACATGATCCTTCAGAAATCATTCTAATATGCTGATTTGGTTCTCAAGAAACATTTCTTATGATCAATGTTGAAAACAGATGGGCTACTTAATATTTTTGTGGAAACCATGATACTTTTTTTTTTTTCAGGATTCTTACTTGGATGAATGAAAAGTTCAAAAGAACAGCATTTATTTTAAATGGAAATCATTTGAAACATTATAAAGGAATTTAATGTCACTTTTTGTTTACCTTAGCCAGGTTGTTGAAGACACTGAGGCAGCACTTGGACACTGTGATGTTCATGGTGTCTTTGGAACATATAGTGATGGCTGTGCGAGGTTCTGGCAACATAATAAAATCCTCCCCAGGAACTGGACTTTTATCTCGAACAGGGTTATTCTTCATCTACACACAGAAACACACAAATAATCAATAACCTGCAAGATATTTAACAAGGTGGCAATCTGGATTCATGTTTATACGCAGAAGTGAAAAAAGAAGCACAATTCTACTTACGTTTAATTGGAGCTTCCACCTCTGTTTCCCGTTGTTCACTCTCTCAAGCAGTGGCTCCCATACTGCATGAGTCTCGTTGAAGTAATTCACTTCCAGCGTCATATCAGCAGAGACACTGAGCAATGATGACCAGTTCTGAGCAGTACCAGTGAATGATGATTCTGCAAGCAGCAAGGGAACAGTCCGATGCCCCAAGCCTGACTCCAACGTGACCTGGACAACCTTCACGCTCATCCTAAAACTCTCTCCATCTTTACTGCTGTCCACATCCTTGAAGCTCTCAGTGACCTCAGAGGCCATGTCCACACCAAGGAACCAGTAGTTTGCATTAGCGACTTTTATCAAAGACCAGAGACTGTTCAGGTCATCAGACGTCTGCTGTGACGGTTCTTCTTTAGGTTTGGGTGCCATGGCCGCGGTGATGGTAATGACAGTGTTAAGAATAATAGGAGAGATCTGAGATAGCAAGATGGAGAAAAAGCATGTTAGCTCAACATAGTTTAGCAAATATTCAAATGAAATGTAATGAAAACGTAATACTGTATACATTTACACAGAAAAAAAACTTAGTACTTAGTACTTGACATACAGTAACAGTAAAGGAAGCAAATACACTAGCATTCAAAGGTTTGGGTCAGTAAGATTTTTTTTAAAGAAATTAATACTTTTATTCAGCAAGGATGCATTAAATTGATTAAAAGACATTTCATTTGTTATAAAAGATTTCTAATTCAAATACTGGAAATCAAATTATTTTGAATCAAAAAACCCGAGAAAAGACCAAAAAAACGTATCACAGTTTCCACAAAGATGATAAACAGCAGAAATGTTTTTAACATTGATAAAAAGAAATGTTTCTTAATCTACAAATCAGCATATTAGAATGATTTCTAAAGGATCATGTGACACTGATTACTGGAGTAATGGCTTCTGAAAATTCAGCTTTGCCATCACAGGAATATATTACATTTTAAAATGTATTAAAATAGTAAAGAGTTATTTTAAATTGTAATACCATTTCACAATATTACTGTTTTTACTGTGTTTTTGATCAAATAAATGAAGCCTTGGTAAGAGCCTTTCAAAAACATTTAAAAAAATCTTACCAACCTCAAACTTTTGAATGGTAGTGTATATGGTCCTCTAGTTATTTTACAAGATATCAATATGGCAAACAAATAACACCCACTTTCACTATGACCTCCTCTACAGTTATTGAACCAGTTAATGGGGCATTGGCTGGCATTTTGGTATCAAGTTCAACAGAGCATGGTCTCAGCACCTGCAGTAAAAACAAATTCATAGTTTCCAAAGCATTATAGAGACAATTGCAGACATAAAACTTTATTCCTGTAGTAAAAATGGAGTTAAAACAGAAAAACATTAGTAGGAATTACTAAACATACGGTGGTCACAGCTTTGTCACCCTCCGCCCTGATGAAGGGGCAGGCGAGCACTTTGAGGCTTTTGACTTGGGCCTTCATGACCTGGCCGGCTTCTTCAGACAGCAGGTTAAAATCACACTGGAATGAGGCTACCAGTGCAGGAGCATCGGCCTTCATCAGATTAGCCACAAACACAACCTCTGGGTCAACCACAACTGCTCGCAGTTTTGTTCTTGGAGCTGGGGCTGATGATAGATAAAATATTAAATAAAAAACAACAAAAATTACTTTTCATACTTTCAAGTTTTCATTATTTTTTCCTGAACAATGAATTTCAATTAATTGTTCATGATATTCCCAGTTGTGTATGATGATCAAATAATTTTTTTTTTCTTTTTTAATTTATAGACATTGTACTCACAAGTATTTCTAGCCAAAAAACACTTTATAACTTATCAGAAAAAAAATGTATATTACTGACTATAGCTATTTTCATGACCATAAAGATTTAATATCCATAACTTTTCCAGGTCTGGAAATCACACTTTTTGAAATTTCCTGACATTTCTTGGTTTTGGTGAGACACAAACATTATTTTTGCAGTTCTGCTTGACGCTGTTTGTGGCACAAAAAATGGGAAACTTAATCTTTACAATTCCAATTACAGGTTTAGACTTCGATTGTTCTGACACCCTTTAGTGAAATGAAGTTGTTTATGGTATAAATCTACAATACACTGGCTACTCTGAACATCTTACATTTAACATGCAACAACTCATTTTTTCAGCAGTAGCATTCACACCTGCTTTAGGTTCACAATGGATTTTGGGTTCTGAGACGTATTTGAGCGGCAGCTGATTGGGGTTGTCTTGTTGTCTTGTAGGCGAACTTGTAGGCAGGGCTTGCACAAAAAAGTCGGCAACAGCCAACAGGAACTCCACGCTAGCACACAGATAGAGCTTCTGCAGCACAGCGACCACCGAGCGCTCATCCACACTCTGAGAGTATTTCACATCAATCATGGGCTCTGTTGTCTCCTCATCACGCCTTCCCAGCATCCTATAGGGAAAAATAATATTGAGTGAACAAACCAGAGGGATGAGGCCTAGAAACAGGAATGCTGAAATGCTCTCTGAATAGAATGTCAATCAGTAATATCATATTGAATGTTTTTCTTAGTTGTAATTAAAAGTGTTAAAACCTAGAAAAATTTATGTAAACAACTTCTTTTAATATTTTTTTTTTTTTGAAAGAAGCCTCTTATGCTCACCAAGGTTAGATTTATTTGATCAAAATACAGTAAAACAGTAATATTGTAAAAAAATATTGCAAAGCTCAGTTACTCTAGCCTTTGGTATCACATGATCTTTTCAAAAACATTAAAAAAAATCTTAATGATTCAAAAGTTTTGACTGGTAGTGTATATATTGTAATATATAATATATATATATATATATATATATATATATAGTAATATATATATATATATATTGTAATATATATATATATATATAGATTGTAATATATATATATATATTGTAATATATATATATATATTGTAATATTATATTATATATATATTGTAATATTATATTATATATATATATATATATATATATATATATATTTTTTTTTTTTTTTTTTTTTTTTTAATGTTTGTTATTGTATTAGGTTTTATTATGTGTAAATCACCTGGATGTGACTCTTTGAATGCCAATCCTCCTGTCATCCAGCGTGCATGTGGTGAGGATGGTGGAGACCTCCATGTTGCCATTGCTAAACATTTTGCCTGAAGTCTTCATTTTACACAGCATAAATTCACCCAAACACAACTGCTCCTGATGTAATGAGGGCTAGAGAAGGAAAGATAGAAAGAGAGAGAGGGGGATAAAATGCTCACTTTCTTTATCAATGGACTGTAACTGTAAAAAAACACCAGTGTTCACCATTTGTATGCTTAATAATACACACCTGTATAGGGTCGTTACTGTAGAGCGTGAGGCCAAGCGACTCAACATTAAAGCTGAATTTGACAGTCTCCAGAAGCTCTGTTTCCGTCAATTTGCTTTCAGGCAGCTTCTCCACGAGAATTTCAGAGCCTACGCAAAACACACGAAACAAGGCCATCCGTTGAGTTCTTTGCTAGAAGCTAGATTATTATACGAAACATCTGTGTAACAGTCTTCTCTCACCAGTGGCTGTACGTGCTCTGACAAGTACACTCTCTTGTTTGAGGGCTGCCTCTGAGCCAATCAGTGTGTCAGATTGAAGGCTGCTCGCTTCACCGATATTCTCCATCAGAATCCGCAGCAGGACAGTCAGGTCATCTTGACACAGAGCCACCTTTAACGTGAGAATCTTGATTAATATCTTAATATTATATTAATTATAACCAGATTCCAGAATATATGGACCAGCTAAAACTGTAATAATTATTATAGCTTATAAAAATAGTAATTTCCACTGATAAACTGTGACATTAGATCCATTTAAAGTGTATTTTTTTATATACTAAATGTATTTTTACATTTTCTAATTACATGTTATGCAAGTATGAACGATTCATCCATGCAAAAATGTATTCACCTTTTTTTATTTATTTATTTTTTTGATCTGGTCATTTTGAACCCCTTAGCAACCCTGTAAAATTTGCCTAAAATGCCTAAAAAAGACATACCCAAAGTAAATTGCATGCTGTTCTTGAACCATTTGGTGTATATGCATGATTTTGGTCTTTTTTGAAAGGTATGTATACTGCAGGTGGTACAGTGAAACTTACAGACTTCTCTGGTGATGCATGCATATATATACATATATATACATATACATATATATACACACATACATATACACATTCATACAGCTATGGAAAAAATTAAGAGACCATTGACTTGTCTCAATTTTTTCCATAGCTATATATATATATATATATATATATATATATATATACACACATACATTCATTCTGGCATTATACTGTATATCCAGTATGTGAACAGACCTTCATGGGCTTCAGATCTCCATCCACCTCTATGGCAGCCATCTTCTGGTACCATGATGCTGCCAGGTTACGTTTAACAGACAGAACCAGGTTGGCTGGCTCCAACAGTTTTGAACAAGGCTGATTTGAGTCCTGCTCCATGGAAATTCTGAGGATATCGAACAAAAGGATGTATAAGTGGAAACATATAGAGTTGTATAATGGACAACTAGAATGCTGGCTTTGAAAATTCATGAAATGAAGTCTGTTCAGTTAATTATCAGATTTGTAAATGGACATATGCTGCATATTATTATTATACTTTGAAAAGTAAGTCTGAGAATCCTAGATAAGCTTCATGGCAGTGGGCTACCTGGACAGTTTTAGCTGAGTGAGCTCTATATCCATATTATCTATGACAGCAGGCAGCGGACAACCTTCCACTGGGAGCAGAGAGAAGCTGTTTCCCACAGTAATGAGACCCAGGTCCGCCTCCACAGCATTATGGGATGTGGAGGACTGAGGGATTATGATAAGGGGGGCCTTCAGTCTAATGTTCATAGCAAGTCTGAAGCTCTTCTGAGCAAAATCCCTGACACTGGAAGCGGCTTTCTCCGCGGCCTGAGCCGTGGCGGCACTGAGAGCCTCTTTCGCTGCCTGGAAGTTATTACTGAAATTCTATAGAGAGAGAAAGTAAAGGTAAGTTAGTGTGCTCGAATCAGCAGAGAGGCCATGTGTGCAATTCAAACTCACCAGCAGCGACATGACGAATTTGTGAAGGTAGACCACTTGAATACAGCCCACGTTGAGTTTCACTTTGCCATCAACCTTTGAAGTATCTGTATACCCAGCCCCTTCAGTGGCTTTGGGTGTTAGACTCATGCTGAAGCTGAACACCTCATCGCCTACGATTGAAATGGCCTAGAGAACCATAAATAACCAAAAACAAATTACAGATATTGCAGTTCACTTTACTTTAATTCACTTCAATTGTACTTTGTTTACTTTGTCTGGCTAACTTGCCTTCTTGTGAATTGTTTTAGGATCCACATTGATGATGATGAAGTCACGCAGACGTGTGGACATGTGGGTCTGAGTTCCCTGCATTTTTAGAAAACCATCCAAACCTACAGGAGGAGCAGATTTATAATCAATCAGCTTTAGAATAACCAAGAAACATATATGCAGATGATACACAGAGGAAAGCAGGTTGCTTTAATATAACAATTTAAGAATTTTTGCTAAAAAAAAACTAACTATAAAAAACTAAACTATAAAATAATTAAACATACTTAGAACATTTTCTGGCAAAATACTAAAGCTAGTAATATAATATTATATGCATAATATTGTAGTTACAATAACGATGATGTACTAAAAGCTTACATTTTAAAGCCTGTATTAATTTATTATTGCTTTGCAGTAGCAGTAATGTAGTAACTTATACCAATATATAGCATATGACGTTTTTTAAAATTCAAAAAGGAAATGGATTCAAACCTTGAATCTTGATGTCTGCCATGTTGCACTTCTGGTCACACACCAACACATTAAATGCACCAAGCTGCATATTCACCATCAGGTCAATGATGTCACCATCAGAGGGAGAGCTCAGTGCAGCTGAGACAAAAACAATTCTTCATTACTTCATTCTTAAAACATGTTAAAGAATTCAGTGTTTGTCAGTTTCGGAGTGTGTTTACTGGATTTAGCTGAGGTAGTTCTCATGTCATCACTCTTTTTGCTTTCTCTCTCAGGTGAGGGCAGACTGCTGGTGGACAAGGCAGTGGACAGGAAGTCCATAGTAGAGAGGAGAGCCTCAGTATGCAACATCAAGTCCAGGGAGGAGAATACCACCTAAAGACACATTAAGGCCTGTTAAACTCCTTAATTTCCAAAACTGTATATTATTTAACATTATTTACAGATGCTTACATTCATCTTCTGCTCAGTATTCTGGTAGAGGCTAGCAAAGTTGGGCCCATTTCGATCAGCCTACAAAGACAAGAATTAAAAATTTTAAGGTATCCATTCCTGGAAGCTCTTAGCACCTACTTGTTTGTCTTCCATAATGAAGATTTCTATTGTAATTCTAGAAAAACATTAAAAAATAATTCAATTAGTATTGAAAAATCAATTAGCACTGTTTCTGGAAATATTAAATAGCCATCTATACATTTACACATCTATGCATGTAATCAAAACTTGATTATTAGAGTGACAGTCTCAATTCAGAAAAATGGCCATGAGGTGCTAAAATTAGAGGCACTCCAAAAACACTAAAGAGCATAATCACTAATGGCTGGTTCTAATTGTGCAGATGCTTTGATCAAGCTATGAATTCATTTGCTGACCTTAAATAATAGTTCAAAAGTAAGAGCTGAAATCCTGTGTAGACATGAAATGTCCTGCCACAAGTCAACTCAAGCATGGATTAAAAAAATGAAACCACTTGACAATATTGACAGGTTTTTATCAATGTCTGTATAAGAAGTTTCATAATTAAAGCTAGTGCTAATACTAATGCAATGACTGCTGAATTTATGCGCTCACATTTGTACATCAGAAAGAAAGCTACCTTAAAATATTTAACTTCAAAAAGATCTGCTCCTGACTCTGCTGAGGAACTGATTATACAGAGTGGCTCTCCATTTGAATCTGCAAATAAATAAATAAATAAATAAATAAATAAAATTATTATTTTTTATACTATATGTTTAAAATGTTTTTATAGGTTCACAAATATAAATCAATTTGGTAACACTTTATAATAAGTATACAATAATAAATTAATTACAAATAATTTCCAAACTACTAGTTTATAATTAATTCATGGTTAATATATTGTAGTCTCTCTACAATACATTGATTGTATAAATAAATAGCCTGTTAATATATTAATAGGCTATATACATATAGTGACTTCTTCATTCATTGTCATTGTAATTAAACAAATTATTTTTGTGTAATTACTTCATAAGTAAAGAGATGAAAGAATGTTTTTTTTAGAGAATGTTAACAACTTATTGACTGTAAATAGTTTTCACTTTAGATCAGTCACAGAAAATGGGAAAATGTCATTAGTTAAGTGCTTTTAACCAACCTTTATAAGACATTAATTATATTTGTACATTGGTGTTAAGTAGTAGTATTTTTAGTATTATTAAGTGTTCCTTAAAAAAAATCAATTATGTATACAGTGCACAGCATAATTGAGTACACCCCCTCTGAACGAATAAAAAAGATGTATTTTCTTTATGATCACTAATACAATTCATGGAAATCTGGCAAAACTAAAATGTGTTAAACATATACATAAACAAAACTGAGAAATATATGTCATTAATAGCCACAAAATAAGTAAATTAGCCAATTTTGTTTAAATTAAGGATTGCAGAAATGAGTACACCCTAGATTTAATAAAAAACATGTATCTTCTGTTTCAAGTTTGTGTATTAAATTACACAGTAGTGTGGGAATTCATGACAGCATTGATACAAGCACAACTCTCTCACAACTTCAGCACTCATACATCCCTATATAAGAGCTTTACTACCACTGAACTTTACTGTGGGAACCAGGCCCCTTTCACTGTACTCCTCCTCTAGCAACACCATACCATTTTGGATGATGTTAGATCAAAAAAAATTATTGATTTGGTCTCATGAGACCAGAGTACTGATTCATAAACAACATATGGCAACATGTATGTGTGTGTGTGTGTGCTTAATGTATTTGTAAATATTTTAAGGAACACTAAATATTAATGTCTAATAAAGGTTGGTTAAAAGCACTTATTTAATGACATTTTACCATTTTCCATGACCTAATCTAAAGTGAAAACTATTTACTCCTAATAACCAATTAACTATTCCTTAACTACAAGCTAATTAAACAATAATAATTGTGTTAATTACAGTGACAATGAATGAAGAACTCACTATTTGTATATACAGTAGCCTATTAATATATTAACAAATGTAGCGACTACAATATATTAACTATGAATTAACTATAAACTTATAGTTTGTAAGTACTTTATTACTGTACACTTACTATAAAGTGTTATCATTAATTCTACTAATTTATGGAATTGTGTTGCACTGTGAGGTTTTTAAACCAAGCTCTACAAACCAGGGAACTCTAGGCACTTCATGGAGATGGTTTTGATGTATGTTGTGGCCTCCATGTCATATTTTCGAACTTTGGTGTCAATTCCAAGCTGAGCTACATGGAGAACCAAAAAGGGACACTCGTTCCCATTTTTGGGCTTTTTCAACTGCAGCATAACCTACAAGAATGGGAAGATACAGGATTCTCAGTCCATACCTAGTCAACAAATCTGAAATTATGACTGCATGTCAACTGTAAATAAGAACTTAAGTGAGCTTAATTACCTCCTTGATTTCAAAATTGAGCAGCACATTGACAATATTCTCAGTAAAAGCACCAATGGTCAATGCAGGTTGACTCCCTGTTCCCAAAGGAAGTGTCTCTATCACTCCTTCATCTATAACAGCTTCATCTATGAAGGAAAATAGTAAGGTAAAATTAAGCCCTCAAAGACAAACTTTACTGACTGAAGTTTAGTGACAGATTAAACCTTTAGCAGGTGTTTTTGTTCCCTCCACAGTCCTGCTTCCTTCACCAATGTTCTCTGCTAGGATTCTCATGAGGACCCCAAAATCCTCCTGGCCAAGAGCCATCTACAGATGCCCGAAAAATGCTAATCTTTAGTCTTTGGTTCTCAGTCATCTTTTGGTGCCATTTTAGAGTTTAGGTTAAACACTTTCACTTTTGAAATGTCACAAGAAACTCACATTCATTGACATAAGTACTCCTTTGACCTCCACTCCAGGAATTTTGTTGTACCAGGTGGCAGCCAAATTACGCTTGACTAAAAGCTCGAGATTTATGGGCTCAAGAATTTCAATATCTAGATGAGCAGCATCATGCTTCAGAATAGTCCTAGAGAAAGAAGATCAAATATATAAGTCTGAGAAAGTTAGGAGCCATCTCTAAATCAACTAAATCAAACATCAAACAGGCCCAGAAGATCAGTGTTGTTATTGTTAACAAACTAAAACTATTAAAAAAAAATTATTTAATTGAAATAAAAGCTGATATACAGTATAAATATGAATGAAAAAGTAGTAGTAATACTACGGTAAATAATAATAGATTGTTAAGAATACTAAAATAAAACAGAAAATAATGACCTAAATACGATGCACTTTTCTTTGCTTGTAACTTGATTGTAAAATCAGCTTTAAATCACAAACAAATTTTGAAGATCTCCAGCTTTCTTTGTTACCTAGATAGTTTGAGCTGTGTGAGTTTTACATCCATGGTCTCCAAAACTGCAGGCAATGGGAAGCCCTCAGCTGCCAGCAGTGAGAAGCTGTTTCCCACAGTAATGAGACCAAGGTCAACCACAAATGCATTATAGGATGTGGAGGACTGAGGGATTATGATAAGGGGGGCCTTCAGTCTGATGTCCATGGCAAGTCTGAAGCTCTTCTGAGCAAAATCCCTCACACTGGAAGCGGCTTTCTCAGCGGCCTGAGCCGTGGCGGCACTGAGAGCCTCTTTTGCTGTCTGGAAGTTATCCACAAACATCTATGGAAGACAACCAACAGTTAGTTACAGCTTAGTGTGACTTGACATGGCAGTTCAGTAGAAGTGAGAGAAGGCTTTTATGTAACAGCTTGAGTTCCAAAGTAAGGAAAATTCATGCAGGGATGTTCTTTTATTTTAAAACGCCTGACAGCCAAATTTACAACAAAAAGTTGCAAATTCAACAGGGGTGGAAAAAGCAGTGCTGGAGTGAAACAGTATTTTTTTGTGAGATAAAGTAATTAAGCTGATGATTATATTTTCTGGGTATGATAGGTGAGCTGTTTCTATTATTAAGCATGTAGAGAATGAAAGTTAGAACCAGTAAAATCAAGGCATCCATATCGTGCGAAATTCCATCTCAAATTTCAGTGATTTTTACTTCAGTATGTAGCATGAGATACAAGCACACATGCAAATCCACATATTCGTGATCAATTACTGCATGTAAAGAACACTTTAGGGTGAATCTGCATAATTTAATGTCCACTTCTTTAAAAATATCTCACAGTTAGAAAAAGAATACCTTACAATTAAATCTAAGAAGTAAATGCTAATATACTCAATTACAAAAAAAAAAAAAACACAAAACAGCATTAAAGCTGCAGTATGTAATTTCTGTAACATTAGTGGGAGCAAACGGAATTATAATCAGTTACTGACTCAATACTGACTGAAGATATGGCATTTCTGACCCGTTTAAAAAAAAAATGGAAAATGGCGGGATACATAGTTTGAAAAAACGATTGGAAAGGATCCACTTGTTAGGGGGTACACAATTCTGTTTGATGCCACTAGTGGTGCAGAAAGCACAGAAGACAAACCTTTCTTCTGGTTCTTGTTTTGAAAGTTGAAGCATAACTAAAAATTCATGCCCATTTTAAAAGACTTTATTATATATCAGTGGTATATATACACTACATGTAATGTAAGCAATGTTGAAATATTAACAATATTAGTAATTGGAAACTTTAAGACTGCTTCTGTTTAGTTTAAATGTAATTACATTTTCATGACTATGCAGCAAAGCTATATATTTCTAAATAGTGTTTTCCAGCTTTCAGAATATATATTATTCTATAATATTATTCTTTATTTTTTTTACCAGTAACTTTAGTATTAACCTGCCACTAGAGCACTTGTTCTTAACCGTTTTGACTTAAAGGTCCCCAATACATTTCTGGTATTTCTGCTGCAGTTATGACAAAGCTGCTTTTTTCCAAACTTTTTTTCAAGAATATGGGAGTTTTTATATATAAAAATTAATAAACCACAATTCCTTTTGTGATCCCAGAAATTTCAAGAAATGCATGTTCTTCAATAAAAACAGCAGCATCTTGGTTTTTTGTTTTTTAGCATTTTAATTTAATTAGTTTAGATTATAGTCAAATATTTTGTTTTATATAAAGATACAAAAATATTATATATTTTATTGATTCATTTTTCTTTTATTATTTTTTTTTTATAATTTTCTTTTATGAATTGTATTTACTTTTAAGTCATCCAGACACTCCCTTGAAAGTTTGCACTGCACTAGAAACAAAACAAAGGCAGTCATAAACATTGCTGTAAATGTAGTTAACCTGGATTAACATTTCCACCTTACAATCAAATTAAAGGTTTAATGATGTGCACAACAAATCCAGTGGAGTTTAGTGGGATGTAGACATATTTCAGTGTGTGCAGAGGTGCATTTGAAGTTAAGCTGCAAAGCAAAAGACTTTAATGCAGCATGCCCAAGTCTGTACCTCATCAGCAGAGTACTGATAGCTAAAAGAGTCCTGAAAAGAGGAAGACACAGTTAACGAAAACAATGAGGGGAGAAAAAGTGTCGGAGCAACAAAAAAACAATAAAAATAAAAATAAAAAAGGGGGAGAGACATACATGTCCAGACAAAATACATAGAGAGAATACAGACACTGAGAAAGAAATACTGATTTTCAAAGTTCTTTTCCCTAGTTGTTTCAGCTATAAGGGACTTACCAATCAGTACTAACTTTAGATGACAGAGCAATACAGACGACAGCATATGAGCACATACATGAAAGGTAAGTGCATTTACAATATTCTCACCAATAAAGACATAAGGAACTTGTGTAAGTAGACGATCTGGATACAGCCAAGTCTCAAGATAACTTTTCCATCCACTTTGGAGGTGTCAGTGTAGCCTTCACCTTCAGTGGCTCCAGGAAACAAGGTCATCTTGAAGCTGAACACCTCTTCTCCAACAATTGACACCGCCTGGTGATATTCACACAAATATGACAGGAGCATAAAAACTTGGCATCTGCAAAACTGCCAAAAACAAATATGACTGATCTTTTACCTTCTTATGGACGGTCTTAGGGTCCACATCAAGAACCACAATGTCACGCAGACGGGCAAAAACATCTGTTTCTTTGGCCTGGACCACCACAGATGCATCAATGCCTGATATAAATCAAGGCTTGGTTAATTTGCAGAAAATGGAAAAGGAATTAAATATCTTATGGAAAATAAACTAAATAAATATAATATAATGCAATGTGTTAATTTTAAGATATGCTGACTTTGATGTACACTTTAGATTTTTCTACCTTGAACCCGAATGTCAGCAATGTTACTTCTGTCGTCGCAGACAGCCACTCTGAAGGAGCCGAGCACAGCGGACAACATAAAGTTCACAACACCAGAATCCTTTGAACACTTGGACACTAAGAAAACATAGACACTCCAGTTAAAACACTCAAACAGCACAGTGTGTGACAATCTGAAATCAGTGCTGTCTGCAACATGCTTTAACACAAGCAAAACAGATACTGTTTCAGACCCCTGTTAGTACATATCATGTCAAGACCAGTGCAAAGGTCAAGGGAAAAAAAAACATTAGTTACCCATGAAAAAACCTATAAAGTGGAGACAAAGACAACATGGATGCATGAGCATTATTCAAGGTCAACCTATTAATTTGACAAGCAAAATGCATTTGTTTTCACACACGTTTAGTTTCAATATGTGTGTGTGCCTGCTCCCACCTGTCTTCCCTGCTGCCACTCTATCGTCTCGTCTCTTGGTTTCTCTGTCTTTAGAGGCTGTGAGGTCTTGTGGTATTGCCGAATTCATGTAGTTGATGGTAGACAGCAAAGCTTTAGTGTGCAGCATGAAGTCTAATGAGGAAAACTCCACCTATGAAATTAAATAAATCAATAACTTAATGCAACTTTTCAATAAAAAAGGTTTTTCAAAAGAAAAATAGGTAACACTTTAGTATGGGGAACAATTCTCACCTTGCTTATTAGCTTGTATTTTGGCTGTTTATTAGTACTTATAAAGCACATATTAATGCCTTATTCTGCATGACCATATTCTACATCCTTAAATCCTACCCCATTCCTAAATTTAAAAGCGACAACAACTATCTACCTATTTACCTAGCAGTAAATCAAGAGTTTATTAAGACAAACGTTATTAGTGAATATGTGTTCCCCATACCAAAGTGTTTAAAAATAATTGAAGTATTTGTTTCTGAATATAAAAACAAAAAAAAATAAAGGCCTGTTCACACCAAAGACTATAACTATAACTATAAAAATATAGTTTGAAACACATTCAAACTACACCACAGATATAATAATAACGACACAGAGAAATTATATCGTTGGAATCACTTTCATGATTTTTTTTTAAAAACATTGACAGCCAATCAGAATCCAACCTGCTTTAAAGAGCTTGAGCATTTAAAGCGTCAGATGACAAAACTGCAGCATGCGCTTACAATAAACAGAATGATAACATTCATTGGTGTGGACGTTAATATAGTTATCATTATAGTTTTCTTTATAGTTACCGTTCTTGGTATGAATGGGCCTTAATGATGTGATTCTAACTATGTAATAAAAATGATCTGTATATGACTGTATTTGATGTGTACACATATACATACATATATATAAATACATATACATACATACATACATATATATATATATATATACACTGCCCAGACAAAAAAAAGTCGCTGTTTGGATTTTAATAGGCAAATACTTGAATGGATCATTATTACAGTGATTATTATTTTTCTAGCATGTTATATGTTTTGGCAATGGTTTTTTTAACCCTAAAACAAAGTGTGTAGCTTTTCATTTCTAAATCAACCATGTATTAAGATTTCAAGATGACAATGTCAAGATTCATCAGGCTCAAATTGTGAAAGAATTGTTGAGAGGGAGCATGAAGAATAATTTTCACACACGAAATGCCACTGACCTTAACCTCAGTGTAAGTTTTTTTTATTTATTTTATTTTTTTATGTGCTAGAGTAGACTTTACAGAGTGCTCACCTCTTGCATTGTCAATAAAAGATCTTGATCAAAAAAATATTATTATTAATTTATTTAACCAGGTGAGTCAACTGAGAACCAGTTCTCATTTACAATGACGACCTGGATCTGTATATGACTGGCTTATATGTAAAATGATGTACCTCTTGATGGAAATAAATGTTGTGATGTTATTTCCATCAAGAGGTGCATCAATTTTTGTTCAAGAGATCTTGTATTGACAATGCAAGAGGTGAGCACTCTGTAAAGTCTCCTCCAGCACATCCCAAAGACTTTCAATGAAATTAAGGTCTGGACTCAGAGGTGCCAATTCAACTGTGAAAATGATTCTTCATGCTCCCTCCCAACCATTCTTTGGCTGGGCAGTGTATTATATATATGTGTATAAGATTTACATTTTATAATTGCATATGTACTTATATGTAATATTGGCATTCAATTATTTAGAACTGTAAAACTTAAAACATACCTTTAGTGTCTGTTCTGTATGATTAAATAAGGTGTGAAAGCTGGGTCCATTCACATCAGCCTAAAGGACACAAAAAGGCCACATGGACCAGCACAAATTAAACCACTTAGCTAAAACAACCCATTTAAGAGAGTCTTTTATAGAGTGTTTGACGAGCGAGATGCTCATGCTTACTTTGATGTACTCGACTTTCAATAGATCAGAGTTCTGCTTGTCTGAAGAGGTAATTAGATGAAGTGGCTGATTTTGCGCATCTGAAATACATACACACAAGAATGAGAAAGACAGCATCCCTGAAACAACATGAAGTACTTCAAACAACAAAACATTGATCACACTTCATGTGCGTGCATGTACCTTTCGTCTCGCAATAATCCAGGCTGATCTTGCGCAGGTAAGATGTGACAGTGAGATCGAAGGTTCGTATCTTGCCCTCTGCACCCAGTTGAGACACACTGAGGGCCAATACAACATCTTCCTGAGCGGCCTGTCTCGTAAGCTCCAACAACACCTACATATACACATATATGGACACATATACATAACTTCACACTAAAACAGACAATAGTCAACACAAACATAAACAGGAATCATACACAAAATAATTGTAATCAACTGGTGGAATGCTGAATGATTTTATTATAAAAGCTTTTATGAAATGCGGGGCTCGTACTAATCGATGACTTGATATGCCTTTTTAAAAGGATGATGTGAACAAAACAATGAAGAAGAACATACCTCTTTGACTTCAAACTGAAACTGCACTTCGGTCAGCTCCTCTAAGGTTGTTTTGAGAGAGTCTTCATCAACAGACTTCTCACTGATGTCTGAGTCTGAACACACATGCACGATTAGACACACAGACAGATACAAATGCACAAATAAACAGTGAGAAAATCAGCATATTTGTATGAACAGAGTCAATTAAAAACAAAAGACTGGTGTGGCATTCATTTAAGAATTTTTTTTTGTTTTTCTAAATGAAAGAAGTGATCTGTTCTGTGTGAAAGTGCATGCGAGTATCTGGATGAATTCTGACCTGACTCAACAGTATAGGTAAGAACTGTGGGGTCTAAACCCAAGACCTTTGGCCTGGCATCAGACAGCGGCATCCCCAACATCTTCTGAAGAATATCATCAACAACAGGACATTATAAAGGGGAAAAAAATATATTTTCTCAATCTGTTTGCTTCCTGTACATTTACAGACAGCTCTCAACCAACATTAAATGTTTTCTGTGGCAACATTGGGGGAAAAACTGCATAATTGATTTAAACAGTAAAATTGTATCATTTTAAATTAAGCTGATAGCTTGCATTGTAGTCAATTGGTAACATTTATGTAAAAATGTATTTCACTGAGAAAATATTGTAAAATCTGGGGGAAAAAAGATAACCATTTTTTCTCATATTTTTCCAACAAATTTTCACTACTGTTCAAAAGTTTGGAAGTTGGTAAGATTTTTTTTATGTTTTTGAATAAAATCTATTATGTTACCCAAGCAAGGCTGCATTTATTTAATCAAAAATACAGTAAAACAGTAATATTGTGAAATATTATTACAAATTAAAATAACTTATTTATTTTAATATATTTAAAAATGTATTCTTGTGATGAATTTTCAGCATCATTACTCCAGTCTTCAGTGTCACATGATCATTCAGAAATCATTCTAATGTGCTGATTTGCTACTCAAGAAACATATATTATTATCCATGATGAAAACAATATATCTTTGCTTAATATTTTTGTGGAAACTATGATTTTTGTCCCACTATTCTTTCTTATTTCGTTTTCTCTGATCGGATATCTATCTGATTTGTTAAAACGGTTACATTTACACTTGGCCACATAAATGTGTCTCTGCAAAACGAATATAACCCCAATGTTCAATTCCAGAGCTATATGCAAATTTAACAGAGTTTACGTCAACAAAAGCAACAGATATGAGCTGCATTTTAAATATCATCAGCTAATTTCAAGATCAAAGACAGCAATAGGAGAGAGAGAGCGGCATCAGCACTGGTAAAATCATTTAGTCTCATTACTTTTAATGAAGATGATTGTGTTTTGAGCATCTGAGACTTACTTTCATTTGCGTCAGTTTGCGCGTTGGCTTGCTGAAGAGATACTCAGCTACTCATCTGCAGGAATTAGTGTTGCAGTCGCACTATCATATCTGGCTAAACTGTCAAATAGCCTATAACAAGCTCTCACACGTTTATTTTTTAACATTTTGGGAGGAGTAAAATTTACATGTGGTTTCAACCAGATACATTTACACTTGTCCAGTTTTGTCTGGAATGCGTCTCAGACCACCTCCTAAAGTTGTTTGAGTGATCAGATTTTTTTCCGTCTCGAAAGCATCTCGGTAGGCATTTATACCTGGTCATTTCACAAACGGCTAGATATCCGATCAGAGAAAACATATGAAGTGACAAAGTGTAAAAAGGCCCATTGGAAATAGAAATCTTGGTGACACTTTAGATTAAGGTCTAATATCACTATTAGCTAACTATTAACTATGACTTTTGCCTCAATAAACTCCTAATTACTGTTTATTAATAGTTAGTAAGGCAGTGGTTAAGTTTAGGTATTGGGTAGGATTAAGGGATGTAGAATATGGTCATGCAGAATAAGGCATTAATATGTTCTTTATAAGTACTAATAAACAGTAATCCTAGTAATATGCATTCAAATAAGCAATTAGTTAATAAGTGAGAATTGGACCCTAAACCATACCACAAACTTTTGTTAAAAATATTAAAAACATGAAAAATATCTTTCATTTATCAATTTAATGCATCCTTGCTAAATAAAAGTATTAATTTCTTTGAAGAATTTTAATGACCCTAAACTTTTGAATGGTTGTGTACATTTTATATTTATTATTTACATTTATTTTATATTTATCAAGATGATGATATCTAGAACATCTTTGTTCTACATCATCTCTAGAACATCCTTCAACATTTATTTTGCAAAGTAAACTAGAAAGGGCTTTTTCTTTCTTGTTGAGGCAGCAAGTCCACTAATAAGATACAGCACATGGTTCATTGGGTTGAGAGACAGTGATGCTGATTGTGGATAATGTGTTTCCTGAGTTGTGTAATCTGTGGAGACTAAAGCTGCACTGTCACGCTCACAGAGCAAATTCAGGAACTAAATATAAAAGCAAGCAACTCTTTGTTTTAGATTCAGACTTATCACATGACTCTGAAAGCAATAAGTACACTGCGATTAGATTTGGAGGCTTGAAATATTCATAGCTTACAGAAAAACAACAGCAATGACAATAGTATCAAATACCTGTGGCATCCTACCAAGAAACTACTATTCATGAGTCATGACTTATTAAGTGTCAGATGGAGCAACACATCAGCCAATACAGAGAGACTGTACTGCTGTCTCTTTTCATTTGAAGTGTTTTCTAACCTTTTCTGTGGGGGTGTTAGGAGGGGTTGAGCTAGTCTGAGGAAGAGGAATACTGTCCACCAGTTCCAGAACACCCTGGATCTTCTGGTCAGAGATCTTCACATGAAGTAACGGCAGCTCCCCTGATACTTTGAACCTGGAAAGGAAACAGCTTTTAGTGCATGTGTGAGGATTAAGAGAGACATGCGACAGAGAGCAAATGCTAACCTGGGCATACGGGAATCTTTGTCCACCATACATTTAGCAAGTTGAAGTGTGAAGTCCATTGGCTGCAGGATGTGCTGATGGGAGAAGCCTTCAAGACGAGCATTTTTCCATTTCTCTCCTTCAAAAAGAGCAGACGTTAAAAAGGGGTGAATGAAATAGCTTGTTCAGGCAGTTCAGTTCCTTGCTGTGTTGCATTGCGTTTACCTGATTTGCTGTAGAGTATCTGGACACTGCGAAGCTCCAATGAATATCTTTCATATGCTCTATCCATGATTTCCTCTAGTGATGAGAAACTTGCAGATATCTGCTGATGGCTTCCTTGATCTACGCTGTTCAACTACACACACACAAATATACAGATATTATTAGCAGAAAAGAGTTCTCTCTTAAATATGTTTTTACTTCCCTCCCTCACCTGCAGGTAACCAAAATCAACAATCATGAGGTCTGATTTGCCATCATAGAATCCAGACTTGGGCAGCAGCAAGTAGGAGGGTTTTAGATCGATCCTCAAGTCCAGCACCTTGCGTGTCTCAATTATATGAGACAAACCTGGATTCAGATAAAGGGAAAGTATTACTGATGGCTCCTGACATACCCTTTCCAGTATGACCATTTCTGTGCGGGGATGATGGGAAATGATGAGAGCATTACCGCTGGCTGTCTTCTCTTTTATCTCCTCAAGTTTGCTGAGTGTTGCTGAGGTGATGACCTCCAGGTCAACTCCTTTCCCCGTCTTAAAAAATTCTGTGATGCTGATGACAGTCAGCTACAATATAGGCAAATAGTTAGTACACTAAAAATGTAAGACTTATCACTTTCTAATTATATTTAATCTAATTATCTAAATAAATTTACAAAATATTAATTATATTATTTTATATTTCTTTAAGTACAAAATATACACATATTTATATGAATAAATAAATTATATTTAGTCAAATTATCTGAATTTCAAATTTTTTTCATTGTAATTATATTGTTTTATTTTATTCAATTTTTCTTTTTACTATATTAAGTATAAAAACACTTTATACTTAAAAGAAATTTATAACAAAATAATTACATATTTATCCAACTTATTCCTGTCAACCATTCCTGTTAACCAAATTAAAAACAAAAACAAAACAAAAAATAATGACTTTATTCAACAAATTCATCCCTCCTGTCATTTTGCTTCGCTATTTTCGATGCAGTGCTTCCGTGTTTACGTCCGAACGACAGCTCAGCATTGGTCGATGCCTCTTCACGTGAGCAGAACGAGGCATGCATGTGATGCTGACGCAGGAGCCGGCAAATAATGAGCCGGCATTTCGGACGTAAACACGGGAATGCAGCACTACGCCAACTGCATAACAGACCGACAGAAAAATTGTTGAATAAAATCGTTACTTTTGTTTTTTTTTTGCGCACAAAAAGTATTCTTGTCACTTTATAACATTAAGGTTGGACCACTGTAGTCACGTGGATTATTTTAATCGATGTTTTTACTACTTTTCTGGACAATGAATGTGATAATATTGTTGCTTTCAATGAGGAAAAACCTCTCGGATTTCATCAAAACATCTTAATTTGTGTTCCGAAGATGAATGAAGGTCTTACAGGTGTGGAACGACATGAGGGTGAGTAATAAATGACAGAAATTTAATGTTTGGGTGAACTAACCCTTTAAGGCAACATATGTTACATAATACAGATATATAATACTACAGTGATATTTAGCCCCTCCGTTATTGCTGTGGAAAGAATTGTGCTTTTGGTGTTGTTCATGGTCTGTTGAAAGTACCGTGTTGATGCGTTTATACTTTTAAATATCCTTTTAATGTTCGATGGTTAAAGGATGAGTAGAATAATGTCAGCTTAACAGAAGTTACACCTAAAATTTGTGCAAAGCGTCATGGAATAAGGGCATGAGGCATAGGAATAAGGTGGATATAGTCGAATTCATTGTACTAATGATATTATTTTACTATATTAAATTAAAGTAAAAAAAAATTATAACAAAACATATACATATTTAATACATATATAAAACCACACACATAGCATAAAATGCAACTCAATTGGACTGACCAAATTTGACATGTCTTTGTCTACTTTGTAACCAATATTTGTGCAACTAAATTAAATAAAAGAAAAATCCATTGACGGTCTGTAATCAAAGGATGACTACAGTGTGCATGCACTTGTCCCTTACGGCATCATAGATGATCTCTACAGGCTGTGAATGGACTCTGAGGAGCTGGTCAGCGGTGCTGTTCTCTGGATTAAGCTCAAAGAGCACGCTGAGCAGAGAGGAGTCGGAGCCCCCGACTGATGCTATGAGAGACGGCACTTCGCCCTGCTGCTGCAGACCAGTCACGTACCAGTGCTCCAGTTTAGCCTCCACTCTACACAGCATACACATGTCACACAATTGCACACTGAACCATATCAAGACCAAACTAAGTGTGCTCCTAAAGACAGTTTACTTTATATAAGTCCCTATGTATATTTGTTGGCCAATGCTAAGGGTTTCCCCTTACATACCTGATGGCCTGTGCTCCTGGTCTCTGTGAGATGGACGTACTGAGGTCAATCATTTGCACTTTGAGGATCTCTGGAACACCAGGCTCCTCTCTGAATGTTACTGAGGTGCTCAAAAGTTTGAAGTTGACGATCACAGCTACATACTGCACATATGCACATAAATGTACATAAACATTTTTGAGAATATGTCCAGGCTAAGGAGGATATGCAAAATGTGTGTATGGAAATCTTTCACCCTCATTCGAAAATACTGATCACATGAATTTCAATTAAAATGGTTGGATTTCGCAAATAAATTTTTTGCTGAAAAAAAAAAAAAAAAAACGTTAAATGTGACTGGAAAATACATTTACAACACTGTGAGGGTGCACTCACATGCTTTGGTAAGGCAAGGTTATGTGAGCTTCCGCTGTAGCCAATGGCTGTGTACAGTTTCGTTTTCTCTTCAGGAGTCATGATGGAATCGATACCTGATAACAAATACATGTACATAAACAGCAACGTACATCAAAAAAAGCATTTATTCAAAGGCACGTTTAGCAAGTATATCAGAGAAAAACACTCACTCTCAGCCTCTTTATCTTCCTCTTCCTCTTTTTTCTTCCCTTCTTTCTTGCCAAAAAAGCTGCCAAAGAAGCCTCCTCCACTCTGTTTTTGAGTGGTGGCCTTTTTAGCAACCAGCTTCTGTCCTGACCGCACCACCTGTGGAGAGAGAAAGCGAACTTACTACACCGGATTAAAAATGTCAAAATATCAATAGCCTTCGGTTTTGGTACATGTTGTCATACCTCCATCTGAACTTGCTGTCTGGCCAATACAATGTTGAACACATCCAGAGCTTTCTCCAGCTCCTGAGGGAAACACAATAAATAATTGTATATACAGTGTGGTCCTAAAGTCTGAGACGTTTAGTGGAAAGTTACACTGAAAAATGTACACAAATTTCTGAATTTGTTAGTACTTGGTTTCATGTGTAGTTAATACCTGGATCTGTTTCTCTGTGTCTTCTCGAACTTTGCCCTGTGTGAGTTTGACTTTGTATGCTGCTTTGTAAGCCTTAAGCTTTTGCCTGTGCTTCTTGATGTTGTTCCAGGCCCACATCTGGTTAAAGCGCCTGATATGCACTTCCAGTATGCTGTTGATGCTGTATTTCCACCTGACCAATCAGAGGAGCCATGTAAGAAACACCAAGCTTCAATCAATCAGCCAATCATCATATGAAGATCTAATGCACTTACCATTGCCTGGCATTTCTGTGGACTGGAACATCAGGCCTAAACTTTCTGTAGGGGCCGTTCTTCACCATGCAGTCTACAGACTCCAGCAGATCCACCATAGACAGGTACTAGAATCACCCCAAAACAACATTGCTGTATCTTGGCTTTGACCGAAGAAAATTCACCGGTCCCAATTAATTTATACAACAGAATAATTTATATTTTGAGTTACAATCTGCATGTATTTATGTTATATCTGTAATTATTTATCTATCTAGAGAGGTCATGTAAATGTTTCGCACAAGCACATTACCGTTCAAAAGTTTCGGGTCGGAAATATTTTTTTAAAATGTTTTTGAAAGAAGTGTTTTATGATTACAAAAGCTGCATTTATTTCATTAAAAATACAGTAAAACATATTATTATAATATTATTACACTTTAAAATAACTGTTTTCTATTTTAATATTCAGTATTAAATCATTACTTTTATCATTAGTACAGTCTTCAATATCACATGATTCTTCGGAAATTATTTGAATATACTGATTCGGTGCATTTCATATTATTATGTTAAAAACAGTTGTGTTGCCTAATATTTTTCAAAGTTCAAAAGAACAGCATTTATTTGAAATACAATTTATCTTTGTAACAATGTAAAACTCTTTACTGTCACTTTTGCTCAATTTGATCTATTCTAGTATTAATTTCTTTAAAAAAAAAAACAGAAAATAATAATACCTTACTGACCCCAAACTTTTGAATGGTAATTTGAGAGTATGCTTAAGACACAAAATATTGTTATACCTGAGGCTTGGTCATCTCAATTGCAATGTTCTGAACCTCAAGGTGCAGGTTTGCTTTGGGTGATTTTAGCTCAACTTCAGCATTAGGGTTGATGCACATCCTTGCAGAGGCAAATATGGGTTTGAAAACTGTACAAAGAAACAAATGAGTTCATCATGATGGGTGCCATGATTTATGATGCTAAAACTAAGTTGCTCATAAATCCTTTAACCATCAAAGTAATTTCATTATATCTAACTGACAAACGCTCATTCATATGCACGTTAACTGGAACTGTATTCCCATTCTTACAGACATTTGTGGTTTAACTTTAGTACTTGTAAGTAAGGGGCTGTAGCAGAAATAGTACATAATTTTGATTACAGGAGTTTGTGTGCTATAAGGAGGTGTGTCGTGTGTGCAGTTTGAGATCACGTAGCCTTGTTTAAATAGCACATCAAAAAGAAACTGTGACAGGTAAAACACACACCCAGAAAAATCAGCATAAAAAATAATAAATCAACAGGGTTTGCAACTGCGAAACATGATATAAACTTTTTTTACTATTTACTTATAAGGCTTCCAACATCCATGTTGTTCTTTTTGGTCTTGTCATGTCTATTTATATCCTTTCAGCAACTTTTCAGTTGAGCACAACACCAAAACATACTGACAAAGCTATACTAAACAGCTCAAGACCTGATAATAATACATGTGGCATGAACTTTCTGTGATAATATGGTAACAGTTTAACACTCTCATTTGTTAACATGAACTAACAATGAGCAATACATTTGATACAGTATTTATTAATCTTTCTTAATGTTAGTTCATAAAAATATATTTATTCATTGTTTGTTCATGTTATGTTAACAGACACATCTTATGAAACCTAATTGTAAAGTGCTACCAATAATACATACTGTATTGATAGTCTTGCAGTTCCTCATTTTTTGTGCTGATTCCTGATTTCAGCTTGTCCTACAAACACAAAAAAACAATATCAAGTGATTTTAGATATATTTTTCAATATGTAAAAATTTTAATACATACAGCAAAGTTCAAACGTCTGAGACAACTAGTTTAAAATGCTTTTTTAAAAGTTTCCTTTATTTTCATTAAATACTATTTCTCATTATTTGGTATGTTTACATTTGTGTGAAAAGTTTGTGTAAAACCTGTGGTGATCATGTTATTTAAGAATGACCCATAGAGCTTCAAAGAGACCTTGTGCTTGTCACAAATTTGCTACAAATGCAAATTGATAAATAAAACTAAGAAATTTGCAGAATCTATTTCCAGGATCAAACAGAAAAAAAAAATCCCAGATTTTATCAAATGCGGTCTCAGTCCTTTGGTCTCCACAACATAAACAACATGGAGATATGTAGCAGGGGGGGAAATATACATATTATACATACAATTATACAAGTAAAAAATTTTAAGCTAAAATCTAATTTTCATGCAGCACATTATTTTAGCATGTACTTAGGCCTCTTACAAAGTGAGTATATCCTCTTTACCAGTAAGCCTAGCATCCCCCACACTATACAGACCACACCCTCAAATACACCGTTACAAACCACAGTCATGATTGCTAAACACCATTTTGCTTAGTTTTCTAGATAAAATCTACAAGGTCTTGAAGCCAGTTTCATGCCTGTTTTAAGACATATAATTCTACATATCACCAAACCATAAATACACCAAAATATTAGTAATTTTTTTTTTTTTTTTTAAGACTATGTGAAATATATTTTGAGATATATAAGAAAGATCAGGGACACAGAACTGTAAATACATATAAACAGAGCTAACATTACCAAAGTTTAGATGTTCATTTAATTAAGAATGTTTTAATAACAGTTGGACAACACATTCAGGCCTGGACAGTTAGACAAAGAGCAATGTGCAGACCAGGGGCGTTTCCTCCGAGGCAGTGCCTCCTCAAAACTTAAATAATCCATATTACAAAAATAAAACAATGCAGATATTACAAAATGTGACAATAAAAAGTGTGCAAGTCACTCGTTTTTCAAAAGGAACACTGTCAAACAGCGATACCCACAGGTGAAGTTACAGAGGGAGTCCGCATCTCTCGTGCCTCCCTTCCCCTCATAGAAAACCAACAGCGCGCGGTGGGTTTTGAGAATGGGGGAAAGTCACGCCATCAAGCTATGATTGGATATGATTGGTTATAGATATGATTGGTTTGTGCGATAAATCCTGCCTTTTGTTCACGTAAGTATGTAAACAGCTCACCCACTTAGATATCACCGCTTTATGTCACGTCAAAATTAAACTTGAAAAGACCAGAAAACATGATGTCTGTGGGGGTTTTAGTGAGCAAGCAGCTTGGTGAAATTAAAGATACATCTTTGTGTCTGTGATAGATTGTCTACTATAGACTGTCTACCGAGCATGACTGATGATCCAAAATAAACTGACTATTACAAAGAACAGCTGAAAATCAATACACAAATAAAACATATTGTTTAAATTGTTACTGCCTTTAGTTATTATTCTGGAATAAATGTAAAAATGTTTAACACTAACTTGATGAGACTGAATTGGTTTTAATAAATAGAACATGAATTACATTGTTAATGTAAAAATACAAAATAGAATTGTATTTGGTTTCTTTTTTCTTTTTTGATGTAAAGTAATGTTCATTTAAGGAGGACAATGTGACAACGTTAAAAGTAACAGACATGAATTTACATTTGATTTATAAAAATAAAAAAAAGTTTAAAATAATAAAAAAAAAACCTGAGGTCATTGTTTGCCTCCTCATTTCAGAACCACTACACGCCACTGGTGCAGACTTAGTTATGTCAGCAGACTTAGAGTTATTTATGCTGTTTGAGGCAGTCTTTGTTGAGCTGATTGCAAAAACCACAGAGAGCAAGTTCAAATACTTCTTTTGCCTCTCTGAGAGACTAAGAAAGATTAAGAGATATAAAGAGAGAGATTAAAAGTGTGTGTGCGAGAGAGACTAAAAGATAAAAAAGTGCTAGGATCCAAGCAAATTCAATCTTCACTGCATTTACTGTCACAACAAGCCTTGATAAGAGATGAGTCAAATGTTAGCCAGATGCCTCCAGCTAGAGACTTCAGACTGACTCACAAACTAACCGTTCAGCTGCTAAGTAAATGTCAAAAGATCAAAGATCTTCAGCATAGACATGACAAACTACAATATATAAATTTTTCTCTTCCTGATATGATCATAAATGAATAGTGATCTCATCATGCTATAATATAGGCTCAAAAGAATTTCATATTTTATTGTGTCTTAACTCTTATCAACTTTTATTATGTTTCTTTTTTAATACCTACAGTACAGCCCCAGCTTTACAATTTAACTGCCAATCAAATTGCAAGCTTTTCAAAATACACAAATGCAAGTCATGCTTCCTGCATGTGTTCTTCTAATTTAAAGGTTTAGTTCACCCTTAAATGAAAATTTTGTCATCAATTACTCACCCTCATGTCGTTTCAAACTATAACTTTCATTCATCTTCAAAACACAAATGAAGTTTTTTTTCAATTATATTTTTGTCCCTCGACTGAAATTCCATGCAACATTTCAAAATGTTCATAAAGATGTTGTAAATACAATTATTATGAATTGAGTGGTTTAATCTAAGTCTTCTGAAACGACACAATCACTTTATATGATGAACAGATTTAGTTTAGTCTTTTACTCACATATAAACATTAATCAGCATACATACATCAAGAACATCAAATATGGTCCTTGTTTGAACTGCGAGAATAAACATAAATGGTTTTCGGAAAGTGCAAACATGCTTGCGTGAAACACAGGATCAAAATTCACTGATTGTCATGCATCACACAAGTATGGTTGAGCTTCCATTTATCATATTTGATGTGCTCAATGTATGAGCGTTAATCAATGTGAATAAAAACCTAAATTAAATCTGTTCATCAAATAAAGTTATTGTGCCTCTTCATAAGACTTGGATTAAACCACTATACATAGATTATTTTACAATGTCTTTATGAAGTGTCATTTTTGGCTGCATAACCTTTCAATGGATGGACAGAAATTAATTTTTTTATAAAATAATAAAATTTGATATTTATATATATATATATATATATATATATATATATCACTTTACACTTTATTTTTATTACCTAACATTAACAAAGTTTAATAAATACTGTAACAAAGGCATTGCTCATTGTTAGTTCATGTTACTTAATTCATTAACTAATTTCAACAAATGAGACCTTATTGTAAAAAGTCTTACCAAAATATCTTCATTTGTGTTTTTAAGATAAACGAAAGTCTTATTAGTTTGGAACAACGTGAGGGTATGACGAAATTTTTATTTGCATTTAAACTGTTTAAAGGTGCCCTAGGATTAAAAATTGAATTTACCTTGGCATAGTTGAATAACAAGAGTTCAGTACATGGGAAAGACATACACGGAGTTTCAAACTCCATTGTTTCCTCCTTCTTATATAAATCTCAGTTGTTTAAAAGACCTCCGAAGAACAGGCGAATCTCAACATAACACCGACTGCTACGTAACAGTCGGGCTCATTAATATGTATGACCTAGGGCTGCACGATATATCGCATGAGATTGTCACGCGCAATTCATCAATAAAGCCGGTTCCCTGATTACCGCTAAATCTCCATCACCTGCTTTCAAATGCAGCGGCATTTAATAGACAGAGCCGTAGTTCAATGAAAAGCCACGCAATATCGCGTTCATATCGCAGATGAATCGCCTTCGATAATGAACGCGATATTGCGTGGCTTTTCAGTGATCTACGGCTCTGTCTATTAAATGCCGCTCCATTTGAAAGCAGGTGATGGAGATTTAACGGTAATCAGGGAACCGGCTTTACTGACGAAATGCGCGTGACAATCTCATGCGATATATCGTGCAGCCCTAGTATGACCCCAATATTTGCATATGCCAGCCCATGTTCAAGGCATTACACAAGGGCAGCCAGTATTAACGTCTGGATCTGTGCACAGCCGAATCATCAGACTAGGTAAGCAAGCAAGAACAACAGCTAAAAAAGGCAGATGGAGTGATAATAACTGACATGATCCATGATTACATGATAGTTTTAGTGATATATGTAAATTGGCTTTCTAATTACTGTTAGAACTGTTGGTTAAAGTTACCATCGTTTCTTACTGTATTCACGGAGACAATAGCGTCATTTTTAAACACTTGCAGTCTGTATAATTCATAAACACAACTTCATTCTTTATAAATCTCTCCAACAGTGTGTAATGTTAGCTTTAGCCACGGAGCACTATCAAACTCATTCAGAATCAAATGTAAACATCCAAATAAATACTATACTCACAGGAATCGATGCATGCATGCAGCATACATGGCGAACATCTTGTAAAGATCCATTTGAGGGTTATATTGGCTGTGTGCACTTTGTAAATGCTCTGTATTATAGAGCCGTGAGCTCGATGGGCAGGGAGCATGAGATTTAAAGGGCCAGCAGCCCATGAATCGCTGCATAGTTAATGATGCCCCCCAAAAAAATTAACAACATAGCAGTCTTCAATACTATGAAAACTCTATATAACACTACCAGTGAGTTTGGCTGTTAGAGAAAAATATGAAAGGCACATTACCACTATCTCTTGCCAGGAGCCTCTGTAGAAGATTGGGCCTTTCACATTCCAATAAGCACAAAAACACTCCAGGCGGCCCAGCTAATGTAGAGAATATAAACAGACACACGTTAGACACACAACCACAGTTGTAACATTAAATCTTATTATTATGAAATATAAGACATGTATACTGGTGGCTTACTTTGTAGATGATCTTGGCTGCTTCATTCAGAATACAAGTCTTCCAGTTCTCATCTGCTGTCTATAAGAGAGAGAAACTGATGGCGTACTTAAAGACTTGAGTGTGCAAATAAGAACTGCTAATTTCAAATTAATTGAACCTGATTCACTTTGTGACATTTATATGATAGTATTTTGAGAGAGCACCTGTAGACTGAGTTCTGAAAGAGTCACGCCCATAGCAAGAGGTTTCTGAGGGTCTGACACCTGAAGCACAGAGAGAAAATGCCCCTCATATACTGTATGTTCAACAAACTTATACCAATTAAAAGCCACATCTTCATTAATCATCATTCACATACATATTCAAAAATACACATAACTGAAGACATGTATGCAGAGTCAACACTTACATCATCTTCATATCTGATATGAATGCTGGTGATTTTGACCTGGAGGTTTTTGATAACTTGTGTAGCCAGTTTCTCAGTGAACGTGTCTTTCTTTTCCTCCTGAGGCTTCTCTGAAATTAAAAATAACATGAATATAGGGTTTATCTTAGCTCCATCCTATTTGCTATTCTAATGCCTTAATCGAATACTTATGTAAACATATTTAATTCAACAAACAGATTAAGGCTATTGAAAATATTTTCCCATATTTGCCACGGTGAGTCGATCACATTCGCTTCGGGCCACCCACCTGCTTTATGTTCATACTTTTTAGATCTCCTAAAGGGTTTTTTATGCTTTTTAAGTTTACGTCCTTTTTCTTAGAGCGCAGCATTGGGGGAGAGAGAAAAGTTGTTGAGGTAGAAGAGGATCATAGTGCAGCAATAAACACTCACTCACCCTTGAAATAAACACACACTTGCATAAAAATGCACAAAATCACACCAAGCAGTGAGGAGGAAAAAGTATGTACACCCTCAGTAAACACTTTCAAAAAAAAAAAAGAATGCGTCTTTGAACAAGACGGGTGTATGATCGGCCTGCTATAGGAATGGGTCTGTACATACCCCGTGGTGGATTCTTATACACATAACTCTCCAGATTAAACACAAACTCTCCATCTTGAGAGCCTGCGGTCCATCAGATGCAGCACAAAGCAAACACAAACAGCTGTTAGGGATAGAGATCTGGATGGATGGATGGATGGATGGATGGATGGATGGATGGATGGATGGATGGATGGATGGATGGATGGATGGATGGATGGATGGATGGATGGATGGATGGATGGATGGATGGATGGATGGATGGATGGATGGATGGATGGATGGATGGATGGATGGATGGATGGATGGATGGATGGATGGATGGATGGATGGATGGATGGATGGATGGATGGATGGATGGATGGATGGATGTTTGGTGTGAAGTGATTGAAGGGCTGATATGATGGAATGAATGTAGAGATGCACCGATATTGAAATTCTATTGATATTCTGTCACACTGTGGCCACTGACAGATAAATGGACAATATTATAAAATCTATAATAAACTACCAAAATCTAACTTCAAAAGTCTCTTCTCATCATTTATTTGATCAAAAATACATTAAAACAGTAATATTGTAATATATTATTACAATGTAACATAATTGTTCTATTTCACATTTTAAAATGCAATTTATTACTTAAAGTCACCATGAAATCAAAATTATCAATTCTTTTTTCATGGAATATTGCAGTATTTCTTATAAATGATTGTGCACATCATATAATGATCTGTGCACATCATTATTTTTAATAATATGTGCCCTATTATTTAATCAAAATAACTTTCCCTTCCCCTTGCAGCGTCATCACTTCTCATTTCTGATGACATGTTTACTGGCGTGAGTCATTCACATGAGATCACAATAATAGCAAACCACAAAGATCCAACTATCCAATCAATTCCCGATGGACAAAAGCAAGTCCTGCCCTACACTTTTTATCATTTGAAAAGCTGTTTCACTTGGATATACATCACAACAGAGAAGAAAAGACCATTTCATGCAGAGTATTTATTTCTTTGGAAAAAAAACAACAACTTTTATTTAGACGTCATAAAACTATAATGTTCAATATGAAAAATCAATAAATATTTATTTAGAAAAAAAAGAATATACAGTTTGAATTAGGAAAAATAAGTGCTCCTAATAATAGGGACATCCAGGATGCTGGTTATGACCCAGAAAAACTATAAAAGAGTTTTTGTGGTCTGAAACCAAGTTTACTGCACATTTCAGAATAATAATTAAGTGTTGATTTTTTATTTTTTTTTTCAATTAATGAACAACCCATTTTATGCACAGACACAAAAAGCTTTGATAATGTTCCTCCACATGTGCTCTTAAAGAGAAAGTAATCTTAAAGGGTTGGTTCACCCAAAAATGAAAATTCTGTTAATTAATTAATTAATTAATTACTCAAAACACAAATTAAGATATTTTTTGATGAAATCCAAGAGCTCTATGACTCCTCCATATATAGCATAAATTATATATAGCATCCATAAATTACCACTTTCAAGGTCCATCGTCATCGTTAAAATAGCCCACGTGACTGCAGTGGTTCAACCGTCATTTTAGGAAGCGACAAGAATATTTTCTGTGCGTAATGTCTTTCGGATGTCTTCAAAGATATTTTAATTTGTGTTCCGAAGATGAAGGTCTTACGAATGTGAAGCGACATGAGGGTGAGTAATCAATGACAGAATATTCATTTTTGTGTGAACTATCCCTTTAAAGGTTTGCCATATAAGTGCAATCCCTTTAAGTTAGTGTTAGATGATGATCTAAACCTTAAAACAGCCAGAAGCAATTAATGATAAACTGACATGATGCAGATTTATTGAGCAACCTTAAATAAAAAGATGAATGAATGATGAATGAGGTTGAAAAAGAATGATTATGGTATGAATGGATGGGGATAAATGAATTGATGAACATCGATTAATAAAGTTATTTTGCGTATTTGCGTCCAACAACCGCAAATAAATTACACAAAGATCATAAGGAGAGAACTAGCAAATTTTAATGCAAAAATTGACTATCCACAAGGTCAAGAAATTAACACACCCAAGTATATCTCACCTCTCCGAGCGACCAGCTGAAGGGTCTCCTCAATGCGCTGAAGCTCCTTCTGTTTGGCTTCTTGAAGGTAACGCTCTTCTTTAACTGCATCATACTTAATCGCTTCAAACACACAACACACACACAGTTAGAGGCAAACAAACATAATTTAGACACATTTAAAATAGACACTATTAATATCATTCACACCTCAGAAATCTTTCATTTATTACTAAATAGTTTTTACAACTGCCACCTAACATTGTCTTTGGATACACACAAATGTACACGTGGAAAAAACAAATATAGGTTGACACACTGTGAGCTCGGTCAACCATGTAATTAAACAAAGCAATTTACAATGACCATCTCTCTCTCTTTGCTTACAAGTAGCTGAAGTCTAATGCTGCACATTCAAGCAGACTTAAAATTTTCATCCTCTGATTTGGCAACCACTGGTGAAGCTCATTCAGGAAGAACCAGTTCAGACCAATCCATGAGAAACAAAACCTCACTGCCTGCTATTGTACATGCTGGCATTGTTTATCTTTCTTCACTAGAGTAATGACAGAAAGTAGCCCTAAAAAATGCCATTGCTTATTTTTGTTCTATAGAGACCAAAAGGGTTTGAGAAGTTCCTGAGGCAATTCAGTCCATTAGAGATATAGTGTATTCATTCTGTCATATCCCAACAAATCGCCCAAAGAGAAAAACTTCTCTGTACATCTTAGAAAAACAAACCACTTTTGATTGGCATTAAGATCTTCATTCCCAGAGAGACAGACTTTCATGCTTTAAAAATCATTTGACTTCTGCATTTTACTAACATGCATTATACAGAACTGATCAGTTTATAATATAAAGCAGAGCACAAAAGAAATATGGAAAAAAAGTATAAAGATAATTTGTTTGAACACTTGATTGAGAGACTGTCAGTACATGCTATCAAAGGCTCTCCAAACAAACACTATTTGTATTATTAGACATCATAACCACAAGTAAAAAAATAAAGTTTGCCATAATAATCAAAGAGTCAGATACACACAAGAGCAGCTTATCGGTCCGGGTCCCAAGCCACCACCCTGCTACCCACCTTCTACACCTGGCTTACCATTGTAAGGTGAGGAAAATAACTTAGACTCAGCTGTAACATGTAAAAGAAGATGTCAGTAGAAGCAGCCCAATAGAAATAGAAGATATAAACTGCATCAAATAAATTCAGTAATTCAGTATGCTCGAATTGTTGCTATAATAGGCATAAAAATAACATCCTCACATAGTTTTAAATGAGTCTTAGATAATCAAATGGTGCATGAGTTACTGATTGTTTTTTTTAAGGGATTGTTCATTTTTAATGCATAACACCCCAAATTATTATAGGGATTTTTCAGGGATCTGTACTTTTTTTTAATAACTGTAATAAACTCAAATATCAAAAATATAGTCTAGTGCATGTTTTCATTAATACAATCTTCACTGATAATTAAAGTTTCCTTGTGCAGTTAAAAGTAGTATAATGCAAGACACATACTAGTATAATACTCCTACTTTTTCTGTCATAGAAAGATATTGTAAAAGTAGTAAGATCATTATACTAGTATGCAGTTCAGTATTCAGCAACTGTATACACCCGCTGTTAAAAGGTCTTAAGAGGAGATGTTATAACAAGAATTGAAAGCAGACAGATGCCTGCAGTAGAGTGTCATGAAATACATGGCATGATGCTTCAGGCTAGATATATAAACCATTTAAACTTCCACATTAAGAGACATTATGCATTAAGAACATTTTAAGTAAAACAAAAAAAAAAAAACTATAAGCACTCACTTGCACCAGGAACCACCAGAAGGTATAATCCATCTAATGTGGCTACCACTGCTTCATTGTAAAGGTTTTTCCAAGGGATCTTCAGAGTCAGTTTACCTAAAGAACAGACATTTTCAATTCATTGCGACTATATGGAAGATAAAAGCGCTTGAATAGCATAGGATCCTTGAAATCATTAGCATTATGTTATTCCATGTGTCTCAGCTAAAAGTAAGGGCCTGTTTACGCCTGGTCACCTAGCTAATCCAATAGTGAAAAGACCAGGTGTAAATCCCCTCCGAAGCGCTTTCGAGATGGATTTAAAACCGATCACTCAAACCACTTCAGGACAAATGTAAATACTTCTGGTTGTTGAAACCACATATGTAAATTTTACTCCTCCCAAAATGTTTAAAAATGTATGCATGAGAGCGTGTTATAGGCTATAAGACATGTTAGCCAGATATGACTGCTTCACCGCAAATGAGTGTCTCTTCAGCAGGCCGACGCGCAAACTGACGCAAATAAAAGTGAAAGGTTTCGCAGACTCAACACACAGTCATCTTCATTAAAAGTACCAGTGCTGATGCTGCTCTCTGATTGCGGTGTTTGATCTTGAAATTAGCTTTCCTTGACGTGAACTCCTTTAAATTAACATATAGCGTGTGAATTGAAGATCGCATTTATATCCGTTTTGCAGAGACACATTTATGTGACCAAGTGTAAACAATTTTCAGTTTACTTTCAGTAAAAACACATGAAGTGACCAGGTGTTAACCGGCTCTATGACACATATTATACAAATTAAACATGGTTATTAGTCATTTAGAATAATTAGCAGATAAGTTTTGTTCAGGAACAAGAGCAGACATTAAAAATTTGAACATTGTGGAACGACATAATTCCTTTTAGAAAAATGTAAAAATGTAAGTTGTTGGATTACAGATTAATCTTTATGTGGGAAACTTATAGCTAGATATATTTTGACCAAGCACATATAATATGCAGAATAAAAGTGGACCTTTTCAAATGTAGTAACTATGCAGGGAATTTCACAGAAATACTCAGACTAGCATGTCGTCCTTGTTAACCAATTACTTTTTACAATTTGACATCTTGACACACTGTCCAGCAGATGTTTAAAGTCATCTGACTGGATCATGTGATAACATGAACTGATGACCGTTTTAACAAGCTTCTTCTTATTGGCAAGGCATCCGTACTGCAGTGTTTGCTGAATTAGAAGTATCTGTTAAAACTGCTTCAATTCAACAGACAAATCTGTTGAGGAAAAATGAGGGAGTGTGAAAGCAGACCACAATCTTTAAATTACTATATTTAAAATTTATATTACAACAGAACAGAACCCTCAAGCTTTACAGCTGCTTAGCTGTCTTGATTACATTTTAAGTGTGATCTCTCCTTACAACCACCAGGAAGTGAAATAAAATCACTTTTACTTGACTGTTATTTCAAAGTTCAATCTGTCTTAAGCAGCACAATATGGGAAGTGCGATTCCTCAAACTAAACAGTGAAACTTTTTTCTACTTCAATCTCCTTGGTTACAGGTCATCAACATACAAGGCGGAATATTAGAAAAATAAAGAACACATTTCACACTTTTTCATAACACTACACAAGCTACAGTTCCCTGCAGCACAATTTGCCTGATAAAGAGAGTTGCATACTCACCAATCTGACCAGCCTTCACTTTAAAAGGGACGTCAAACTCGCTCTAAAGAACAAAGATAAAATGAACAAATGGGTTTGAAAAGCAGATTTCAAGCATATAATATTAAAAACACAATTTTGTACACATATACATATAAAAACTAGTTATGATTTAGTTGTAGAAACATCAGCAAATCTTATTGGGTTAACACTCTTCGATTCAGCAGAAGCCACAGGCGCTTAAGAGTTGACCACAGTGTTACATACACAAACACGCTCTCTCTTATCAAGACAAATATGGTTCTTTTATGTGTTCATATAAGTTTTGAGACATGACATTGTTAATAAATAAAATATAAATCTACATTAAAATGTAATTAAACTTGGTGAATGTGGTTAAGATTGTCCAGTACAAACTTACCAAAGCATTTTCTTTCACCTTCAAATTTTCCAACACCACATTTCCTATAAAAAAAGGACAAAAATGACTGTATTGTATATTTTATATATTAGGCATTCAGTGACACTGTATATAGCAGACTACATGTATTATGAGGTCTGTGTTCAATGTTGTAATTTTTAACACTGCAATTTGCCTTTTATGGAACAATTCAGTATATCCATCCATCAAAATATCAGAAACTCATCATTTTGCCAGTGTCAAAGATAAGAAATACAACCATGAAACACATAAACAAATGAATCCAGATACGACTGGCTACTTTTGACACTGACGATAATTGGATTGGCATCACAGAAAAGAAATAAATGTCAACCAGAGCAGCTTATCTGATGCTGGGATAAAGATGTCACCATATCAAAAGGCATGCTGACAAAATAACAGGGCGTCCATGCTGATCTGGCCAAGGATTGTCTAAACCCCTGTGAAGTCTCTCACAACTATGAAAGCTGACGGTTTAATATAGTAAAACAGTTCCCTCCTCTCCTCTCATTTTAACAACAGCTGACCATTTTAAACTCACAATAAAATTAAAGTAACTAAAGATCTACTTCTACTGCTTCCATGTTGGGATGTAATTCCGATTCTAACGGATTATAGGAAAGGTAAAAAAATGTAGGATGGGGACTTGGTTCTCTATGCATCGGTTGTTGGTTGAATTTTTTTGCACTCAAAAACTGCAGCAGATGAACGTGAGCTTGCAGGTACAGCAGTTTAAGGAGACTAAATGACTAAATGATTGGAGAAGTCCTGCATACATCACCAGAGAGAAGTCTTCCATTTTTGCCAGAAGATACAGTAATGACATCTTGATTATAAAATGAGGAGGTGAATATATATATGTATACATATACACACACACACACACACACGTAGATTAATCATTCACAATACAATCTATAATATGCATTGATATGCAGAATATGCAGAAGACTGGTGAACTTTCTTTTCCACACCAACAAATGTTCCTTAAGATTCTAATGAACATGGCTTCAAACTATTCTTGGAATTTAACTGAGAGAATCTAGTTGGAGTTGTTCTGGCCAGTAACGTGACTATAATAACACAGCAGAATGACAGTAATCTGATATATGACTTATTTCAAAGCATATACTAAAAGATTAACTGAACTGAATGAACACACATATTTGCCAAACCTAACAGTAAATATTAACAATACATTGTCCACAAAAAGAAAGATTAAAGGGTTAGTTCAGCCAAAAATGAAAATTCTGTCATTAATTACTCACCCTCATGGTGTTCCACACCCATAAGACATTCGTTCATCTTCGGAACACAAATTAAGATATTTTTGTTGAAATCCGATGATTCATTGAGGCCTCCATAGCCAGCAATGACATTTTCTTTTTCAAGTTCCATTAATGTACTTAAAACATATTTAAATCAGTTCATGTGAGTACAGTGGTTCAATATCAATATTATAAAGTGACGAGAATAACGACTTATTTAGTGATGGCCGATTTCAAAACACTGCTTCAGGAAGCTTCGGAGCACAAATGAATCAGTGTATCGAATCATGATTCAGATCACGTGTCAAACGAAATCTCGTGACTTTGGCTTTTCATGTGACTTTTTGGTGCTCCGAACAGCAGATTCGACACGCTGATTCATAACGCTCCGAAGCTTCCTGAAGCAGTGTTTTGAAAACAGCCATCACTATATAAGTCGTTATTTAGTTTTTTTTGGCGCACCAAAAATATTCTCGTCACTTTATAATATTAATATTGAACCACTGTACTCACATGAACTGATTTAGATATGTTTTTAGTACCTTTATGGATCTTGAGAGTGTCATTGCTCCCTATGACGGCCTCACTGAGTCATCGGATTTCATCAAAAATATCTTAATTTGTGTTCTGAAGATGAACGAAGGTCTTACGGGTGTGGAACGGCATGAAGGTGAGTAATTAATGACAGAATTTTCATTTTTGGGTGAACTAACCCTTTAAGCACAGATGGGAATTTCATGGGAACTGAGAGGTTCATGTTTCCATCAGTGATAATGGCAATTATGGACTGACCTCAATCCACCAATAATGTTAACTATTATTTTGGATAATTATAGTAAATTAATTTGATTAATTATAGCAAATATTACACTTAAACCACAGCTGCAACATTTGAAAATTTGAATAAAACATTCATATGCATTACATTCATGTTTTTATTTTCAAAAAGATATACAACCAGTTTTACAGTAGATTGTTTACATAAGGTACAAACATTTACATACTAACTAGGCTATAACTCTAAGATGGAGTCATTAGTATTGTGTTGATAGGAGTGATATGGGTCATAAAGCTATTGACAATTAAACTCTTTTAAAATAAGGCGCTCCATGTTTTTCCAATTATTTGGAATTAGGAATTTAACTTTTCCAAGATATTTTTAATCTGTTTCTACAACAATGGGACACTTTGAATTCCCAGTATGACAAAGAGGAGGATAAGTGTAAAGCAGTCCCTTCAAAATGAAAACAACAAAAGTTTTCAGGAAAATTAATTACGTTTAAACTTATTATTATTAACAATGAAGGTGTGGTCCACTTCACACCATTTTCTGTGTCTTATCTATAAGACAACTGTGTGTGTATATCCACACACACACGCATGCATAATGTGAGAATTAATAGGCTTGAATAATGTTTATTACTGAGATAAATAATACATAACAGGGCGGAAACTCTATAAATAATGAAAGTAAACGGTATAAATAATGTTTTTTTTATCGCCTCCGTGCAAGCAAATTGACAGGCTGCCAATGTAACAGGACCAAAACCAATCAAACACGAGAGACATTAATGGACACTGCAGTACATTTACACCTAACCTTGCACTGCATATCGGCATAGGACGTTTTGCAACAGAGGATAAGACAAGCGTCTCTGTTGTTGACGGGCTGTTTGACGAATACAGTACGCTTACCTCCCCATATGCCAATCTTAAGCTGCGACTTGTCCAGGTTTTCCACATAATCTCCAATGAACCTGTTTAAGAGATCACTGACTAAAGACTCGAACACCATGGTGAGTCGAAAACGACAGCGACACTGTCGCAGGTAGCGCTAAAATGCCACAATACGCATTTGATAAGGTTACTTCCCTCCCTGTGTGACAGGCGTTCACACCAAGATCGACTCATTCGGCGATCCACTCACGCTGTCTGCATAAGGGGTCGCGAGATTACCTTATAAACAGGCTGGACTGCGTTTCCCAAACGCTTAATGGTCTCTATGATCAGATGCATGATCAGATGCTTTTGGGAAACGCAGCCCTGGCTAGTTGATTCAAGAGCAATGATTGCAAAGTGAAAGTGTACTGAGGTGGCTGATGTTCATTTGTATACCACATGAGAGAGGGCTATCGCTTATTTAAAATTACTGTTTACTTTAATTTGTCTCTGTATGATAATCACATGTTACAATGTACACAAATGTAAATATATTCTGATATATGAAAATATGTATTAATCATTAACAATTTTCATTTGCTGAGACATAGGCCTACTGTATACTTTGATACAGCCTGCATAGATGCACACTGTTAATTTGTTAGCTGAAATAAAGATGTAGGGGCCTGAGTCTGACTGTGATGGCATTTTCCCACCTCACATGCATCTATCAAACTCTCTTTGTCCCCTGGCTGTGGTTTTCCTTCAGGGACAAGTTTACAGGCTCTTCAGACAGATTGGTCCACGTGATCCTCTGGGAATTTGGTTGTGAGTTGATCTTATGATGTTTGCACACATAAAGGCTTTTTGTCTTTGCGCTGAATGTTTTACATCCTCGGATCTCAAACCTGTAATCAGATACTGAAAGAGTCAAGACATACTGTAAGCTGCTGTTGTCTAACACTTCCAGACTGGAATGCGCAGATGTTCAGTGACAAAATATAATTTAGGCATACATTTTGATAATTAATCATCCAATTAATAAATACACAAATAACTATTCCTATTGTAAGATAAAAAAAAATTGTCATGGTTATATGTATAATGTTGGCAAGCAGTGCATGAAGAACTACTAATGAAGAGTTTCTCACACATTTTATACAGCCTATTAGCAAAAGTATTTCATAATCAGGTAATAAAGTCAAATGTGAGTTATAGAAAAGTTCTACCTGATGATGAAAAACTTTCTCATGCTTATGTAATGTCACTGTGCCTGTTCTCTTCTGCTCCACTGTTTTGTTTTGTTTTGTTTTCCACAAGCCACATGTAGCCTATGTTTCAAAAGAGAAGAATCTGGGAGGGGCTTTGAATGACAAATAACAAACCAACCCCTTAAATTAAATGAATTCTCCCCCACCACTATAGGTTAATTGTGATGGAAATAACAGCTGGCGTGAGCAACAGCCCCATCTGGTGAATGGATGTAAGAGCTTTTTCTGTCTAGAAAATAAAAACAATAACCAGAGGTTTAGTCTTTCTGCACATTTTCAGAGACTTACATTTTTCAATTTTAAAGGCACAATATGTAAGATTTTTGGATTAAAATATCCAAAAACCAGGAGAGTGTTATATATTTTGTTGACTTGTGTAGGCTCACATGATCCCAAATGTTTTCAAGAAAGAGAAATAAGCAATTTTAACCAGGACACAGACCATGTCCGTGCATTGCCTGTCAATAACATCATACCTGCGTTATCCTTGATTTCCGGCTTTATTTTGTAGAAACCATGGAAACACCAAAGATGCTTTAATATATTATGTGTTTTATTAGACAGATGAGCAGCTGTTTGGATACATTCATCGACAGAAAACTAATCATGTTATATAGCTCAACACAGTAAGTCTTATTGTTTAAATCTTGTTTTCTTGATTTACGGCGAGAACCATGTTTTACCATGCCTAATATCGATCTAGCTTACTGCAGTGTGCATTAAGTGTCACATAGTAGCCGCCGAGCGAACGCACAGAGTAGCATTTTAACAACTTTTAACACAGAAATATATCTAATATGATAAAACGGCGTTGCTTTACTCCGCATACGTTTGACCGGAGGAAGCGGAAGTGCTCGTCTGCAGCATAATAAATGCTGTGTATCACGTTTGTCTCTCATTAGCAATAACTCCAGCAGTCTTGTTCCGCTCCAATGGTTTTCAGCCACACCCTGCTTCATACTAAATAATGTTAATAAATCTTTAATACATTAGCTCATCCATGAATATGATTTCTCGTCGGATTATTTTGCACCAGCTGTAGACGTAAAGACAACACCTCCCATGATTCCCTGAAATCAAGGCATCATCTAGCTACGCCTTTGTTTTGAATAGGCAACCTCTAGTGGTGAAAAATTACATATTGTACCTTTAAAGGGCACCTATTATGCAAAATTCACTTTTACATGGTGTTTGACCATAAATGTGTGTTGGCAGTGTGTGAGCAAAACCACCCTAGAATGAGAAAAATCCACCCAGTGTTTTTTTTACAATCTCAATAATTCATAAGCACTGTCTCAGAACGCCCTGTTCTAAGATTGCTCTCACTGTGACGTAGAATTGGTTTGATTGACAATCTGGTTTTGGCATAGACCCCGCCGTCGGTGATCTGGCAACCATCCTCCATTGTTTCAACGACAGCCGGTAATGTCTCCTAAGAAACATAAGTGTTCTGTTGTGGGATGTAATAATGAACATAGTAGTTTTCACTTACTTCCGACATCAGAGCCACTGCAAACGCAGTGGATGGATTTTATTTACGAAGGAAAGGCGCCACTCAAAATTCCAAAATACGTTTATGTTTGCACGAATCATTTTTTGACTGACTGTTCAAAGTTAATCCTCAAGTGTGGGTCGTTGCCTAACTTACTGTTCGCGATCCAACGTCACCTCCAGAAGAAGTAAGTGTATTTAATGTTTTTTGAGCAAATAGTCATTTCAGTCGATGTCTGCCAATTCAATAACAAATGCGTCTAAAGTTGTTGTCGTCGTCGTAGAATGTCTGTGTATATAATTTAAACCTTGTTTGTATAGTGTGTATCTAACGTACTTAGCAAACGTTATCACAGTATTTGTGTTTGTAGTTTCAAAAAATTGCGCGAACGTTATCACAGAGTGTGTGTGTGTGTGTTGCACATCCATAATTGCAAAGGGGACGCGATTAAAACTCTATAAGTACATAAATGTATCAAATAACCATTCAGAGACGTCCTGCTCCATTCTCAATTGTGTTTCTTCTGCCGGAGTCTCTTCATCATCTGGGTCTGATTCCGGTTCAAACATGTACGGCTGAATGCCATGCAAAACCGGTCTCTCATTCTCAGCCATTCTGCTTCTACAGACGGTTTACGCCCTCATCCAAAGGCAGGGCGGGGATATGCAGCTCATTTACATTTAAGGTGGTACACACCAAAACAGCTCTTTTTAAAACAGGCCCCAAAAATGACATTTTCAAATGGTTATAATAAATTAACTGTGGGGTATTTTGTGCTGAAACTTCAAAAATACATTCTGGGGACACCCAAGACCAATATTACATCTTGTAAAAAGGGGCATAATAGGTGCCCTTTAAGTTTTGATTTTACAATATCTCTGTCATTAAGTAAGAGAATGAGTTACAACAGGTTTGGACATTAATTTCTTAATGACTAGAGAATTACTTAAAGTTGTCTTTAAATCACATTTCATATACTGTACATTACATATATAATCCTTATCTTTTTTTAACTGGCTACACAATTTTTGACAGTCGTATTAATCAAAGTCACCTTAAAGTTGCTCCATGTGCTGGAATGTGAAGTCAGTTGATGTACCTGTTTCCTACAAAACAGTGATTAAATTTATCTAAAACATCTCCCCCTAAATATTCTTAAATGTGAATTATTGATTATTAAGAAATGACATTCTTTCATATGTTAAACCCCTACATAGTCATAATTTCAGAATTGTTTTTTAGAAAGAGCATGAAGCAGCCTGACTCAATGGTGTAACATCATAAGAAAACAAACCCCAGACACCTTGGTTAGGACCATGTTGTAATACAACCTTTTAATCCATAGAGGGCAGCACTTAAGCACCTTACAGACACAACCTAAAGTGGTCTAATGGTCTGGGATTCAAAGTACATTTGATAGCAATAAAGATTAGCAGAATTTCCTACAAAGTAGTCAGTATTGTTCTGAAAGCCACATATTTCATGAGGGTGATAGAGAGGAATTCCATTTTTGAGTTTTTCGACAGGATATGTGTTCTCCATAGAATGTGTGGAATGCTGCTGTGGGCTCACCCCTGTTTGAGCTTTGTTGGGTCATCACCTCTGTAACACATGCCATGTGCCTGACCACACAATCCATGACTTCAGTCAAGCTTGAGGCAAGATCCCCTAAAACTGGGCAGATGATTTACAACTGCACATCAAAAATAGAGAGTAATACAGTGAGAAAAAGAAGACAAGATGTTTTTCTTTGTGATGCTGGATATTTGTAATTTTTTTTAACCCTAGAATCCAAAAAGGGGGGTCAAATTGGCCTGGCATGCTATTATTTATTAAATATTTTATAATTTAAACATTTATTTATTTGATATTCCATAATTTTTTCAAAAACTGTTGCTGACCCTCATTGTCATTTTAATATTTCTTGGTCATAGGATGGAGGAAAAAAAAAAAAAATTTTGTATCACTACCCCAAGAATGCATAAAGGCAGTGACTCAACACATATGGATATCTCTACTTACTATAGTAGGTGAAAAGCTGTAGGCCTATGTGAAATGAGTATGGTTTTCATAAAACAATAGGCAAAAAAGTACCCGGATGACCTACTGCTTCTGCCTTTATGTTTTTGGCTCATGCATTCTATGTTTACCGAGAAATAAACTGACGAGCAGAAAAATAACTATTTAAAAATAATATATAATATCATTTACAATATAATTGTTATGTCAATATGGGTTGGTAGTTTATGTGAATAAATATTATTTGTTTCTGTTTCATTTAATTAATCTATTCCTATATTAAATTCATATTATAAATTAAAATACTGCAATACTAATTTACCATAAAAACAGACTAAAGCGCAAAAGTAGACCGACTACACATCAGGACTACATTCCCCATAATTCCGGTCTGCATGACGCATTTCCTCTAGTCCCACCTTTAGTACTCGGCTGGGCTCGGTAAATTCCGTAAATCGAAAAGGGATTTACTCCAAAGAGGCAGGACAAGACCGTAGTTTACTCTGCATCGAGCGCCTGAGAGCTTGCAATGAAACTGCGGTAAACAAACTCACCGGTAAGACCCAGTGTGCTCAGATTTCAGTGTTCGGCCAATTGTGCTAAGAAAGATCCGCGCGAGCTGTGTGTTTTAATGTGTTATGTATTAATACGGCAAGAGCGATCGCACATGCAGTGTTGAATGGATTGGGATTTGGAGGTGCGTGAGTGTGTGCTGGACAGAGACGTGCATAGAGTCCTTATCTCATCTGACATGATACACATGCTTCACCAGTTGCTAATGAGGAGAGTTAATTCACGCGCACATTAATCGATGGGAACATTGTGGGTATCTGCATTGTAATTGGTGAGTTTAATTATTTAAACGTCTATAATACACAAGACGGATGATGACTGGATTTGCATTAAGGCAAATGTTCGCTCTCGTTTTTCACCAGACAAGAGGGAGAATGTGGATGAATCAAAACGCCTGTAGGATATATATTATTTTTTTTTTTTTTTTTTTTTTTTTCAAACTTTGAAAGACTTGCATGTTTTTTTTTTTGCCTGAATAAGTAATGCTTAACTTTTGTAGATTGCAACTATATACCGTCACGTTCAGCACATGATGTGTTTGGAAAAATTCTAATTAAAAATAGTGGTCGCTTTTAAAGTAGTAATCAGTTTAACATTTTACATGCTTTATCAGGGCAGAAGTGAACTTATTTAAAAGAATTAATTTACACTGTGCTTATATCACAAGCATAGGCTCGAGGACTGAATCCTAATTGAACGTATTACTTCTAGACATTTCTCTCTCATTTCTGCGTTACTATAACCCTTCCCGCAAATTGAAATACTATTTGAACACTATTTAAACAACTACCAGTGGGGTAAAAAGCTTTTGTGATTGTCCAGACACATGCTGCCCATGCTGACGCCACACCCCTCTGTGTCATCACATTTAAACGTCCCCTCAGACGTTTGTAAACGTATACTTGTGGATTCCTCATTGTTTTTAAGGATGTATTGTTTAGCTTTCATTGCATTACTCACTCTCCTTTTGCTCTAATTAACTGTTATTTGCCAAATTGCATATTCACTACAACAAGTTAAGCAAATATATGTTTATTGGTTTTGAGAACAAAATAAAGTAGTAGGGGAGACTTATGGGAAGTTGTCACAAAGGTTATGTTAGGTTTTGATCACACACAGTATTTGCCAATCTCATGTTAAACTTAAGTACCTATAGAGTAGTATAGCATCCTTCATATAGCCGAAAACTCTTTATTTTAATCATATTTATAAAAGATACATCAGTGCTTCCCACAGGTTTGAAATATACTCTATATAATCCTCCTATTACCCACGGCACAAAAATGGTCTACTACATGTGACAAACAAACAGTGTGTGATTTTTAACAGTATTTTTGATTTATTGAAATTAACTTTAATTAAATAACATATTAGATTTAATTACATACTAATATTATGCATTATTATGCATTGTAAATTATGCAAAATTACAGCATTTGGGTCATATTTTCCAATGTTCTCCTTGCTGTCATATAGTGTGTCTCTCTCAGTGAATGGGACACAGATTTTACTAGTAACATTTATAAAATGAATAATATATGTGTCAAATTGTTTTCTTAGTCTTTTCTTTCTGTGGGGGAGACTACAATAATTTACTATGAATTAAATGGAAATCAAATTAAATACAATTTATAGTGTAACCATAATACCAATAATGCCCAAAGGAAAAAGAAAAAACTTAGCGTGTGACTTTTAATTATATACAAGCCCGAAATACACAGGTACTCTTATTTTGAAATGTATGTACTATTGCAGGCTGATCCTTCAGATTCTTACAATCGTCTAAAACATTTTATAAAAAAGCCCATAAAGTAGACATTGTAATAATTCATCAACTTGAGTTCATTAGCAATCGCTCTGCATAAATCTGCGCTTTTCATTGATTGAGAATCACTATGAAGCAGTCTGAAGCGCTGTTGTGCGAGCTTGTAGAACGCGCAACAGCGCCGCCTTGTGACTTTGCAAAATGCAGCGCCCGTTTGAATGTTAGGGGGAGTAAACCGTTCTGACGCACACATAAGGAGCAGGTACAAAACGATTAGTTATTCGATTGTGGATGGTTTCATTATCTTGCGTCGATATAAACGTATAGGAGGATAAAAATAATAAAAGCAAAAATGTGTCTCTGAATATACTTGGGCGGCCGTTATTATACGTGGGCGGCCCGCCCAAGTAAAGTCTATGTGTGGGAAGCACTGTACATACGCTGTACCGAGTCTTTCCGACAACAGCCGAGCACCTGGAGGCGTGTCATGTGAGTGGAGCTAGAGTGACGAGCTTTCACAAGCACGCGCAGCTTTTGTGCAGAGATCGTCTGCAAGCTATCAATGGTCAGCTAAATTTAAACACACACAATATACATCGCACTATCCCTGGATATCTTTTGAATCACTATATAGCGTATAGTGAATGATGAATAATGAATTTATGAATTCACTATGTTTGTATTGTTTACATTATATGCACCTAGGCGCCTATTGCCAACAAAACAGACGTTTAAAGCAGTTTTACTCACCACCTGCGGTTCTGACTCATGACCGGGATCATTATCGCGCCATCTTTCATTTTCAAACGATCTGTAAATCCAGCGTAGAACTGGGCCTTGTTTATGAAACCATAAGCGCCGATCCTGAGGGCTCGAGCAGCCATGGAAAACATGAGATATTCTCTATTCATTTTAACCAATAAAAAAGTCATTGAAACTATAAATTTTATGGTTATTTTAATAACAAATATCGAGAGCGCATCAATATAATGCTTGAGAACAAATCTCTCAGCTCCACTTAAGGCTGGGTTCTTTAGGAAGCAAGGTTATCTTTCCCTCACAACCAAAAACACACTTCTTTGGTGACATTGTTGATTTCGTGGTCTAAAAACAAAGTGACAAATCTTTCTCGAGCAAGTCCTGTGCAGAGCTGCTGATGACTTCCGTAAAGCTGAACGAAGTGCGTTGATGGGCGTGCTCTTGCTCTCTCGCTCTCTCGCTCTGGTCAACGTATACTCTTCCTTGACCGTACAAGGAATTCCGACCATTCTGATGTCTCACAGGCATATAATAGAAAAAAAAGACCCCAAAGTTCGTGAGCATTTGGAAGAGTATTTTTGGCACAGAAATACTCCATCATACGTCCAACTCATGTTTTGAAACTTTGGCCATGTTTAGCATGAGAATCCAACTCTTTAACAGTGTAAATAAGTCAGAATGCATGAAATAGCCCCCCCTTTAATCATCTGTTTTGTACCTATGTGAAGGTATGCAACTACATTGTTCTTTTTGCATTGGTACTTCTCTTTAGCTTCATATTGTTTGTCAAGAACTATGCTTTTTTTAGTGACGCAGTCAGGTAACGAAGGTTTCTGTTACATCATGAGCAGGACTCTTGTATCCAGCACATTCCTGAGGTTTTTAAGCACTTTTATGAGTTCATGTAACTCATCCTCCTGGCTCTCTCCTTCTAAGAGCTTGTAATCTCTCTTTGAGACGCATGGTATTGCAGGACTCTGTGCTTCATTTTTGTTTTTACCTTTTATCAGCACTGTAGACCTACTTTGCTTTTAAAGTCTTAAGTTCATCCAACAGTATTCAATGTCTGACATGAAGACTGACAGGTCTGCTTACTGTGTATGTGGTGATGGACGGCTAATGCTGATGAATCCAGTTGCTTAGGAAAAGGCATCAAGCAAAGTACTGTCTGCTGTCCTTTTGATAAACTGCAGCTGCTTTTTATCACCACTGTCACTTTTATTGGTAGCTTGCCCATGGGTCATACCTCATTGGCAAGGCTCGTGTTATTCAGCATGAGAGTACACTGTATAGATGAACAAGCTCATTGACTTGTGCTAGCGACTAATAAATAAAGAAAAGACTTCGCTTAATGCCACAGATCAGTTGGTTTCTATAGGGAGAATTAGGCATATGTCAAATGGGACCAATGAGGAAAACGTGCTATTTTATAATGGAACCTCAAACAGTCCATTTGTTTGTTCTCTTTTCTTTTAAATGATGAATTGTCACTTATCACAAAATGTCGTTTTTGTTTATTTTGCTAGTCACTTGTGGTTCAGATAAGCCTGCTGCTTCTATGAACAATACTGCATGAGAAATGAGGTGTGTCTGCTAATCGTACCCTTCATTATATTGATTTTTTTTTTTTTACCCAGCTATATGCCAGCTAGCACAGGTTATGAATGTGCTTGTTTAGAAAAGTATTTTTCATTGCTAATTGCTGTTTATTGTCAACACTTACACTACCATTAAAAGTTTGGTGTTGGTAAGATTTGTTTTCATGTTTTTGAAATAAGTCTATATAATAAACGTACAGTAAAAACGGTAATATTGACAGTTATTATTATTATTATTTCAATTTAAAATACATGGTTTCGATTTTAAAATATTTTAAAATGTAATTTATTCCTGTGATGGTAAAGCTGAATTTTCTGCATCATTGCTCCAGTCTTCAGTGTCACATGATCCTTCAAAAAAGCATTCAATTCTAATATGCTGATTTGGTGCTCAAGAAACATTTATTATTGTTATCAATGTTAAAAATAGTTGTGCTGCTTAATATTTTGTGGAAACCACTTTTTTTTTTTTCTCAGGATTCTTGATGATTAATAAAAAGTTCAAAAGAACAGCATTTATTTGAATTATAAATCTTTTGTAACATTTTAAATGTCACTTTTGGTGTAATTCATCCTTGTTGAATAAAAGTATTCATTCTTAAAAAAATCTTATTGACCCTAACCTTTTCACTTTTTTAACTTTGGACTAGTGTTGTCAAAAGTAGCGACCGCGATACCAGGTCAGTACTGATATTTAAAAAATATGACGCTTTAGCCCTATTCGGACGGGATTAGCTTACATTGGGATACCACGCAATATCGCGTTCATATCGCAGATGAATCGCCTTCGATAATGAACGCGATATTGTGTGGCTTATCAGTGAACTACGGCTCTGTTTATTAAATGCCGCTCCAATTGAAAGCTGGTGATGGCGATTTAGCGGTAATCAGGGAACCGGCTTTACTGACGAAATGCGCGTGACAATCGCATGCGATATATCGCCCAGCCCTACATTGGGGGGTGGGGTAAAGTAATTATTACCAGAGCTTCTCAGTGATTTTAGTCCCTTCCGAATGTGCCATCTCGGTAATCATTACGGACAATGTTAGTAAAGATAATGGCGACTTTTACCTTCTGTAAAAAGGTCCAGAAAAATTATCTAAGGTAATACTAATCCCGTTTGAATAGACCCGCTGTAAATATGTACGGTAAAATTCAGTCATTTCCTGTTTAAAAGTAGTTTTCTGTGCATTTTTCAAGCATGGAAACACTTGAAGAAACATTCATTTGTGTTGTAGGTGGTGGGACAAGTCTGTGGCAAACCTCAAGTATTTTCTACATGCCATTCAGAGCAAAAAGAAGATCGAACCAATTGACAGAGGCACAAAACTAATTTTATCTTTAGCTAAGTGCCTATTACCATCATAATCCAATCAGAATTTAATTAATAAATCAGACCTAACTGTTATTTATAGTTCATATATTTAGATTATATGTTTTCGCACATTGTATCAGGAAGCAACGTATACCCACATGAAGACAGGGAGGTGACGGCGGTGCATAAATCGAGTTACCTCTCCCACTTCTGCCAGTTTTACTGAGATGTCTTGTCCCGTGCGAATTGGCCAATTAATATTACAGACATCCTGAGGTAAAATTACTTTACTCCACCTCCCCATGTAAAACTTATCACGTCTGAATAGGGCTTTTGAGTGCTGTTGAGCGGATTCGTAAACGCCTCTGATTGGCAATTGTGTTTACGCGCTTATCAGATATGTTTGTGATTGGCTACAATGATCAATGCTTTAAAAACATGTTGTAAATACACAGATACACATGGGAGCGTGCTCATAGACACCTGCTTTCAAACGCTTCCGCTTTCAAAATGCTTTCAAATTCAGACGCTCCCATGCGTTGATCATTGTAGCCAATCACAGACATATCTGATGAGCGCATGAACACAAAGGCCAATCAGAGGTGTTTACGAGTCTGCTCAACAACGCTCAAAGTGTCACATTTTTTAAATTTCAGTACCGACTTAGTATCGCAGTCAGTATTTATTTTTGACAAAACTACTTTGGACCACCTGCAGTCTTGGTATTTTGAATGGCATTTTTATTTGTTTATTTATTGCTGAACAGGAATAGTAAAACAGATGTATGTGAATGCATTGATATGCATTTGAATGAGCACACCTGCCACGTTCTGCCCAAATCTAGTTTCACCTTGGACGAGTGCAGCATTTTCCATTCTACATTCCTGAGAACCACTAGAAACCTTTTTAAGTTAGAATAAAGGTTTTCACAAATTTTGAAATTCCTGGTGTTCTGAATGGCACATTATCACACAACTTTATTATGATTAGATCTTTTACATGCAATTCCAAACCTGTATGATTGTTTTTTTGTTTTTTTTACATTGAACACAAAATAAGAAGCTTAGCACAATGTTCACACTAAGTGAATGAGCAGCTGCTGTCAAGATCCAAATATGATAAAAATCACTATTATATGACAAGTCTTGTGAATACAGTGTAATTTTGTAAATTTAGGTCATATTTCACTGAAAATCCACCCATCCGCAATAGTTGTAAAAAGTTTGAACAATCTGTTAAACTCTATTTGTAGGTTTGGAGCAACATTTCAGAATTTTAATTTGTGAACTATTCCCTGAACACTTTGTATTCACACAGAAAGTTGAGGTGGCTGTCTGACTGAACCTTCTCCTCAAATACAGTGGTTATAATTAGCAGGGGTGCCGTTGGATATGCGGGTGTCACATCCTTTAGCTCCAATGAGTTCTGAGCACGACTGCCAATAGCAACTGATAAAACACTACACCTCCACACACTTCACTGTCATCATTCTCTCTTTTTGAACTCTACTTTTCTTGTTTTGCCACTCGCTTTTGTCTGCACCTTCATCTGGAGCTTCAGAAGTTTTAGTAAAGCTTTAGATTGGAGTTGTGATACACCTCAAAAAACACTCTAATTTAATTAAATGATTGTTGATTGGTTCTTTTAAGAGGTAACAATTACAATCGACAAATTTGTCTAGCTCATATTTGTGTTCATATAGTCAGCTTTTATGAGGGATAGTTCACCCAAAAATGAAAATTGTCATTTACTTACCCTAAATCAAAATATCATCTTTTATGTTCCACTTATTAAAGTAATTCTTCATAAGACGTTTTATTAGTTCTTGGCTTTTGAAATGTACTACCGTTCAAAAGTTTGGTGTATGATTAACAAAAAAATGTATGCTTTTATTTTTAAATTCATTAAGAAGTGACAGTAAAGACTTTTACATTACAAAATATTTATTTTTCAAAGAAATGGTATTTTGAACTTTATCAAAGAATCCTAAAAAAAAAAAAAGTATCATGTTTCCTTTCCACAACAGTACAACCATTTTTTTAACATTGATAATAATAAGAAATGTTTTTTTAAGGATTAAATCAGCATATAATAATGATTTCTGAAGGATCATGTGACACTGAAGACTGGAATAATGGTTGCTGAAAATTCAGATTTGCCATCACAGGAATAATTACATTTTAAAATAGAAAACTGTTATTATAAATTGTAATAATGTTTCAGAATATTACTGTTTTTAGTTTGTCTTTGATTAAATGTTTTTGAGAGAAATCTTACCAACCTTAATCATTAATCATAAACTGATTACCAACTTTTAATCAGTAGTGTACCTGGTGAATAAGTCATATTTTAGTTGTATGAAAGTGTTTATAATGTCAGGCTCCATACAGGCAGACACAGGACACCTATTGGAGACTTGGAGTTTGAGTTTGACTCTGGAGGCCTGAGGCTGTTTCTACCCCCACATTCTCTGTGCCGAAAAAGGATCCAGGTCAGTCTGTTATATTAGGAACTTCTGCTATTGCTGCCTCCTCTTCAGCAGAATGGCTAACTGGCTCGTCTTGATCTTTTGTGCTCACTAAGAGTTGATTGCCAGGAAGGGCAGGACAGGTACAATTCCTATTCGAACTGCTGAGGGTTCAAGCGAGCTGCTCTCATGTGAACACATTCCACTGGAGCAGTAGATGAGTGATCTAAGAAAGGTGTTGAAAGAAAAATACAGCGGTCTGATGGATTGTTGGACAATGAATTGGGTAAAGAAATGTCTCAGGTGCTCATTTGAATGAATAGTTCTGAAGGTAAAACATTGCATGGGTACCATCACTTTGAATAGTGCTTTTTCTGTCAAGGTATTTTTGGGAATTTCTGGGTATTTTTTGCCCTTTGACATGAAGCTCAATATGGTTACATGAAATCAGAGAGACGAGAGGGGCTTTTCTGAGCCTGTGTACAGCTGGCTGGGTGGCATATACTGCAGAGATCTGGCATTCCCGGATTCCCTCTATTGTAGAGCTGATTAGTCTGTATAAATAAATTATTTATATATATTATACAGTGCTCAGCGTAAATTGGTACACCCCTTTGAAATTTTAAACAATATCTCAATGAACACAAAAACAATTTCCAAAATGTTGACAAGACTAAGTTTAATATAACTTCTGTTTAACTAATAACATGAAAGTAAGGTTAATAATATAACTTAGATTACATATTTTTCAGTTTGACTCAAATTAGGGTGATGCAAAAATTGGTACACCCCACAACAAAAACTACATCTAGTACTTTGTATGGCCTCCATGATTTTTAATGACAGCACCAAGACTTCTAGGTATGGAATGAACAAGTTGGCAACATTTTGCAACATCTGTCTTTTTTCCATTCTTCAAGAATGATCTCTTTTAGATGCTGAATGGAGAGTGATGCTCAACTTGTCTCTTCAGAATTCCCTATAGGTGTTCGATTGGGTTCAGATCAGGAGACATAATTGGTCAATGAATCACTTTCACCCTTCAGAAATCCAACAGTGGCCTTAGATGGCCTTAGGAGAGGCTTCTTTCGTGGACGGCACCCATGCATGCCATTCCTCTGCAGTGTACGCCGTATTGTGTCATGGGAAATAGTCACCCCAGTTTGGCTTTCTACTTCTTTAGATAAATGCAGTGAACTTGCATACTGATTTTCTTCAACCCTTCTCATCAGAAGACGCTCCTGTCGAGGTGTAAACTTCCGTGGATGACCTGGACATCTCTGTGAGGTGGTTGCAGTTCCATCTTTTTTAAACTTTTTTGTACCACTTTTGCTATAGTATTCTGACTGATAAGTAAAGCTTTGCTGATCTTCTTGTAGCCTTCACCTTTCTGTTGTAAAGAAATTATTTTCTTTCTCATGTCTTGTGACATTTCTCTTCCATGTGGTGCCATTGCTGACAGCATGAATTGGGAAGGGTTTTTAACAGTCTTTTATAGTCAGCTGTCATGCTGGACACCTGTGTAATGAATAATTTGACTCACCTGTGGTTGAATTCTTGTTCAATTAGACATTTGTAGTCTAAAATTTTGCTTTTCTCCAGAGACTTTCAGTGGGGTGTACTCAGTTTTGCATCACCCTAATTTGAGTAAAACTGAATTTTGTTCTATAAGTTATATTATTAACCTTACTTTCATGTTATAAGTTAAACAGATGTTATATAAACTTAGTCTTGTCAACGTTTTGGAAATTGTTTTTGTGTTCATTGAGATATTGTTTAAAATGTTACTAATTGGTTATTTGTTTATCTGTTTATTTCAGTTTTTTGGAAAAAAAAAAGTTTCCTCTATTTTAAAGGGTTAGTTCACCCAAAAATGAAAATTCTGTCATTAATTACTCAGCATGTCGTTTCACACCTGTAAGATCTTCGTTCAAAATTTCAATGGTTCACCTTACTTTGGCAGTTTGAAGTCATTATTTATTTATTTTTTTTGCCGCACACAAAAAGTATTCTCGTCACTTCATAGCATTAAGGTTGAACCGCTGTAGTTGCATGAACTGTTTAAAATATATCTTTAGTAGCTTTCTGGGCATTTGGAAGGGTAAATTAACTTGCTCTCAATGCAGGCCTCACTGAGCCATTGGATTTTATCAAAAATATCTTAATTTGTGTTCCAAAAATGAACGAAGGTCTTACGGGTTTGGGACGAGGGTGAGTAATTACTGACAATGGATAATTGTTTCTATTTTGAGATTTTGATCATACTTTTGCCATCCACTAGCACAAACTTTTAGGGATAGCTCACCAAAAATGTGTATAACTAACTTTCTTTGCTGGAACATAAAAGATATTAAAGATAAAGATATTAAATATAGATAAAGATATGTAGAAAAAAATCTGGTTGTTGTTTTTTTTTTTAACACAATGAAAGTCAGTCAAAAAATTATTTTAATCCACAAAAAAAGTCATAAATGTCAGCTTATCATATTGGCCAGAATTTCAATATAAATATAATATATATTCAGATTTTTTCTTATATATTTCACAAACAGTCTAAGGGCCTAAAGCATACACGAAAGAAGTTCTAAAGAATCATGTGATACAATTTAGTAAACTGAACTTACAGAAATGATCTGTCTTCACTCACCTGGGTTATTTTGGTACACCATCAACTCATCTCAAGTATTATAAACATGCAAGTTAAGTTACATTTATATAGCTATATATATATATATAGCTTGGCAACACTGTTCTTTAAATGGACCCCACTAGTCCTAAATGGCAGATGGATCTATAGAGTGAAAATAGCATGGATTCAACTCAAGACCATTTGGTTCATATGTGTAGAGTTAATATTTTATGATAAATGTGTTTGTGTTTTGTCATAACCTTGTAAATTCTTATTTACTGTATATGAGTATGTTGATATTGTGGGTAAAACACATTTACAAAATAATGTGTTGTTGTCATGTATTTGACACATATTTGTACATGCAGGTAAATGTTAGGTTTTAACGACATTGTTTGTCTTGTCCAAGAAGTCAAGATGCTGACATTGTTTCAGCATTCAAGTTTCAGCATTTAAAGTACTTTTAATAAACATTGGTAGTGTTTTATTGCATGAAGATGGGTCGGGTGGTGTTTTATTCTAGTGTGTCCAATTTTATCTGTCTCTGTCTGTCTAACACTCTCAATCTCAGTTTACTACTTTCTTGGCCCCCCTCTGTCCTTCTAAAGTTGGAATCTGCCTTGACGAAGAGATGCTAATATTTGTCAACCATCCGTTTAACCTTCACAGGGCTCCGTGTTGACAGCATCTGTCTAAATTGTAAAGTGTGGATGTGTGCCTTTATCAAAGGTCAGGGATTGATAAATCATAAAATATATAATATTGATATAAAAAATCTGGTAATATAGTGGGTGTATGATGTATAACGATACGTTATCATGAGCTATATGTCTTTCTCCACTGACGTTCTGAGGTGTTCAAAGTGTTTCCAAGAATATTGATTGTTTGAAGGCAGCTGTCTGACTTGCGAGCGGAAACGTGGTTTGTGTAACATTAGCAACACATTATTAGCTGTTTGATAATGTAGTCAAGCAAAAAGCTAGTCATATTAATTACCAT
>NC_090231.1:34699475-34716975 GCF_024489055.1 Chanodichthys erythropterus | reverse complement strand
AATCTACCCTTACTGTGCCAATTTGTTAGTCAGAAAAATATTAGACTACCTCAAAAGTATTGCTTAATTTAACAGACCTGTGTGTGTGTGTGTGTGTGTGTGTGTGTGTGTGTGCATTTTATATCATTAGTGCAGTGTCTGTTCTCGGAGCATAAGCCCTGCCCGTGTGAGGTGTGCCGCTTCCCGCTCGCGCTGTTCTGACTGTAGTTTACTAAAAATTTATTAATTCTGAATGTCACGTCACGTGTGTCCATATATATTGCACCAAATGCACTCCCTTGTGAAGTCGATTGGATGAACGGTTCTCGAAATAATAAAAATGCAAACGGACATACAGACACAGATTCCTGCCTTTATTAGAGAGAAAAATATGTTCAGCCCCTCTCTCCGAAGAATCGATGTTCATTACTACCGAAGCTTCGAAGCTCAAAAAATGGTATTCGGACCAGCCCTAAACTTTTTCCTCTTACAAGGCTATTCCTGAATTCAGTATTATTCTGGGGGCAGGATGGAAATCTCTGGCGGGCTGGATTTGGCTGTTGAGGTTGCAAGTTGTAGAAAGTCAACCATCACTGCAGCCCTCCACCAGTCGGGGCTTTATGGCAGAGTGACCCGATGGAAGCCTCTCCTCAGTGAGAAATGAGAAATAAGATTCTCTGGTCTGATGAGACCAAGATAGAACTTTTTGGTCTTAATTCTAAGCGGTATGTGTGGAGAAAACCAGGCACTGCTCATCACCTGTCCAATACAGTCCCAACAGTGAAGCATGGTGGTGGCAGCATCATGCTGTGGGGGTGTTTTTCAGCTGCAGGGACAGGACGACTGGTTGCAATCGAGGGAAAGATGAATGCGGCCAAGTACAGGGATATCCTGGACGAAAACCTTCTCCAGAGTGCTCAGGACCTCAGACTGGGCCGAAGGTTTACTTTCCAACAAGACCATGACCCTAAGCACACAGCTAAAATAACGAAGTGGCTTCACAACAACTCCGTGACTGTTCTTGAATGGCCCAGCCAGAGCCCTGACTTAAACCCAAATGAGCATCTCTGGAGAGACCTAAAAATGGCTGTCCACCAACGTTTACCATCCAACCTGACAGAACTGGAGAGGATCTGCAAGGAGGAATGGCATCTTTCCCAAAAAGACTCATGGCTGTATTAGATCAAAAGGGTGCTTCTACTAAATACTGAGCAAAGGGTCTGAATACTTAGGACCATGTGATATTTCAGTTTTTCTTTTTAATAAATCTGCAAAAATGTCAACAATTCTGTTATTCTGTCAATATGGGGTGCTGTGTGTACATTAATGAGGAAAAAAATGAACTTGATTTTAGCAAATGGGTGCAATATGACAAAAAGTGAATTTTAAGAGGGTCTGAATACTTTCCGTACCCACTGTGTGTGTATGTGTGTATATATATATATATATATATATATATATGTATATGTGTGTATATATGTATATATGTATAAGTGTGTCCCATCTCAATGTGCAGCAAACTATGAGTATACCATTGTTACTTGATTTCCTAAAAATGTAAACTTTGGTTATGTAAATCCATCAGAATATAGTTTTTTTTTTTTTTTTTTTTTTTTTTTTAAGAGCATCCCATCTTGGCTTACTGGTGGAAGACTGGGAGTGGTCAGGAAATAAAATCAGTGTTATCTGTGCAGGTTTTTTTTTTTTTTTTTTTCCCCATCACATCCATTTACTTGTCTTAAACAGATGTTTTTTTTTTTTTGTTAGCCTTTAGCTGTTCCAGCTGTGTAAAGCCATGTCAATCCCATGATCTACAACATGAGCTGGCTGCCAGTGCAATAGAAATTTCTACATTTGTCTTCCCCCTTTGTGGAGGGATAATTATTTTAGACTGATGTTTTAATATGCCCTCCTACTTTTAAAATCATTCATACACCCCTGTACCCAGACTAGACTCTATATTCCTGCTGTGAGTTAATCTAGCCTGGAAGCTTATTGAGTTTTGCTGATCCAGCAGGAATGTTGCTTGTCTTTCAAGAGCCAGACCTGCTAACAGCTAACCGGTCTGTGACAACACAGACTTTACTTTTTGTCAGAAACCCAAGGATTTCAGAATGAGCTGATTCTGCAGCTCAATTTCCTTGAATGTTGTTTTGTAACTTTAAATGGATAGTTGTCCCAAAAATGAAAATTTGTCGTTCCAAACCAGTAATACTTTTGTTTATCTTCTAAGCAAATGAAGATACTGTTAATGCAGTGGTTCACAAACTTTTGAGAGTGATTTATCATCCTTCTGCGTACCCCCTCTCTTCCACTTAGACTGCAGTCACACCTTTTCCATTAAGAGACAATATTTGCTCCCATATATTGATTTTTCAGGTGTATTTTTTATAATTTATTTTTATTACCTTTCATAAAGACAAAGTTTTTCTAACCCTCTTAAATGTATGTCATGTTATGTCAAATTCATAAAATTCCATTAATATAATTATTAATATAATAAATAACGCAATAAATTAATGTAAATCAATACTTTCAATCAAATGAAACTATTTTTTTGCAAAATAAAGCGAACAATACTGACATTACTTTGTTTAAAATGTAGCCTACATCTCTTAATATTACCTTTTTGTTTAACTGTTGCATTAAATCAGTGTCAGATTTGCAATTGTGTGGATATTTGGGAAAAATTGCATTCTTGCTCGTATAATATATTATCAACTTTAAAAACATGAACTTATACAGGGTATGTTTTTGTATTGAAGAGAGTTTGGTCCAGATTTACTAACAACTTGCGCCGCGCAAACCCTCTTTTGGCGTTAAAAACTATTGTCGGGATTACTAAAGACATGCAGTGCATTAGCACTGCAAAGGCCCTTTGAGTCTTAAATCGATCCCTGTGTCTATATTTGTTCTTCATGCTAGTATGTGCTAAAACCCCACTTTTCCTGTTTTTACACTAGAGGCGGCATTTTGCCTGTCATGCTCGGTTTTAATGATATTTTATTTTGGGGTAGAATTAAATGAACTCAGCATTTTGTTCATGTACCCCCTCTGTCACTTCACGTACCCCCAGGGGTACACATACCTCAGTTTGGAAACCATTGTGTTAATGAAACCTGAGAGGTTTCTGTCCTTCCATTGCAGCGTCAATGTATGTGTAATGGACTTTCAAAGAGTTTATTCATTCTAAAAGCAATCCATATGACTCAAGCTGTTTGATCCAAGTCTTCTGAAGAGACACAGTGGCTTTACTTGATGCACAGATTTAATTTAGGATTTAATTTATTTTTATTTTCAGCACACATACATAGAGAATATAAAAATTGTAAACTGAAGCTCCACCGTACTTGCTTGATGCACAAGAACCAATGAGGTCTGTTCTCGTGCATATAGAAGTTTTTATTTCTGAATGTTACGTATGTTTTCAGAGAACATTAAACTCGTATCTCAAAAGATCAGGGACAGTTTGATTCCTCATGATTCTTTAATGACCAATTTCTGTATTATTCAATCTAGTGCTGTATATACTGTAAATAAGTCTCTGCTTTAATGTAGGCTGAACATGCACTGAATATTGCTCTGATCTATAGCCCTGCTTGAACATGTTGTGTGTACAGGGGGTTGTTCATTCTGTCTTTCAGTGATGGTGAGTCATTGACAAGCCGTCTGACACTGATGTGCTGCCAGCATGGTCATGTGAACTTCACTGCCTAGGTGCTACCCATGCAAGTCATGCCAGTGATGGCCATGTCTGCTGTTTGTCACACAGCCCTTCTCGAGCATCGTGCTTTACCAGTAACTCGTTTTTTTTGGCCTCTATCCAGCTCTTCTCCAACCTGTCCCTTATTTTCCACAGTGCTCTTGGCAGCCAGAAGATGTCTGAATGTTTGTAATTGTGATTTAATTAAAATGGCTATTGTACTTTTTCAGTATCATGGTGCTATTACGATTATTTATGATCTACTTTTTGTGATTAAAAAAATTAATTTAGAAGCTATTCGATTTCCAGATTCATTAGAGCCCATTAGAGTCTGTATAGATTTAAAGGGATGGTTCACCAAAAATAATTAAATTGTGTCATTCACCCTTGTTGTTCCAAACCTCTATGACTTACTTCCATGAAACACAAAAGGAGAGTTGTTGAAGAATTTTCTGACAATATTTATGAAACCGAAGCTGAGATGGTATTTTCTTACCTATTGAAATGTATATATGTTTGTGAGTGTGCAGGTTGCGTGATTAATCAGTGTGGATTTAATGGTCTGTACTGGACTCATTTTGACCTCTGTAGTGGTTGAATGGCAGCAGCTGCTGCGCAGATGTTCCTACCACTCACTGAGGTCGCTTACCTCACACACAATGCAACTCAATACAGCAGCAGCTCTATGACCCTCATCTGCTATCTGGGCTAGTCACACCAGTGGTGAAGTGTGTGTTGATGACTTGTAGACAACGTCATAAAGTAATTTCATATGCTGTTGTCTTCAGAATTACAAGAGCACATTACTTATTGTCTGATTCTTGATTTTTTTCCCTGAAGCTGTTAATGTTATTTTTGCTGTAAATGTGTTAAAACGCTGTTATAAGCTCTAACATGATTTACTTTCACCTTTAATTTCACCTTTTATTTAATAAGCTCATTTGGTAATTCAGGACTCTAGTTTGTCTTTTAAGTGTGTTTAGAGGCTTCTGGCCTTGAGTCAGCTCTGCAATTATGAGATCATTAGTAGATAGACCTGGGTTAATTACTGTGGCTCTAACTCATTCCTCATGAGGATATAACACACACACACACACACACACACACACACACACACACACACACACACCCCATCTCTGGTAGGATTTCCATATTAAATTAGCCGCTTTTTTCTTTTCGAACTTGCCCATCTGTTATATCTTCCACCTAACATGGCTAATGGGAGTAACATTTGGACTGAATAATCTGTCATTGCTAAATTGATAAACTTTTTCTTTGGCAGTTGTGATGGAATAAGAACTTTAAAGCTATTATGTGGATAAACCTCGTCAGGTCCAATTCAGTATCCATAACTGTGGTTTCATTTGAAATGTCTTTTTGATTAACATTATTAAAGTTTTATGCCTTCTAATTTGCTTGTCTGACCATCAGTCTTTCTCTCTTGCTGTCTCCATAGCTGTGAAGATCCGCAGTGCTTTAGAGTTGCATACTCCTCAAATTTTTGGTAAGGCCAATCTCTCTGTACCTCTTTCAAATGTTTTATTGTTATTTTCCAGGCTATATAGTTGTGCTGCTTCTTAATGGTCTTTCATTGCTGTAGAAAAGTCTTTCCCGGCCTTGTACCCCAAACAGTCCCATCAGTAGGGCTCAGGCACAACACTAAATCAGAAATGTTCATTTATATATATCTCTTTTAGCATTAGCACTATTAAAATTAACACTACACACTACAATTACTCACACTAACTAAAACAATCAATACTAAAGTAAAACACTGACTAATTTCTTTTCAAATTGAAGTGGTTTCTGGTATTTTATCATTTAAAATGGTTTGATGTAAGTTGACTGTACTAGTATATAAATAATACTAAAGGAACACTGTTGTGCCAAGGTACACTCTAAAAAAATGCTGGGTTGAAAATGGACAAACTCAGCGATTTGGGTTGTTTTAATCCAGCGGTTCCGTTAAATGTTTGCCCAACGTGCTGGGCAATTTTATTTAACCCAGCTACTGTTTAAAAATTACTATATGGCTGGCTTATGAACTCAAAATACGTTGGAAATTAAAAATAAGACACAACTACTAGAGACAACAATAATAAAAGGTGAACATTTATTAAAAAGCAATTTAGTAAATGTTTATTGTTTAATTATTATTTATTAAACTTATTAATGTTCATTTAGTACAGTAATTTTTAAATAATTGAGTTAAATAAAACTTTACCCAACTTTAGGTTGGGCAAACATTTAAACTAACCTCTGGGTTAAAACAACCCAGTTGCTGGGTTTGTCCATTTTCAACCCAACTTTGGTTGTTTTTAACCAGCATTTTTTAGAGTGTACTACTGAAATGACTAGTAATTTCTATTCTACATGTTTTAAGTTAATTGAAATCTTTCAAAGTAATCAGAGTTTTATACACATACACTATTTGTGGAGTGCCGTACATGCCGTAATCATATTCCAGTAGCCCACAGTTACTATAGGAACACTGGTGACAGACATGAGTCACGTCTGGAAGTGTGTGCGTTAGTGTATGACTCTATGGGAGAATATAGCTGCTGAGTCTCACTGATATGAGGCAGTGGAAATAAAAGGTTGTGTTAATTGAATGGCTGCATGTGTGCGTTTCATTACTGTAAGAACTTGAGTGAGTAATCAGACTTCAGTCGCTCTGCTAACCTGAATGTAGCATGTGATCCTGTTGAATGTCTATAAATGGAATAACATTCTCTGGAGTGTTATGATGTCTCAGGCTCTCTAGAGCCACCGGTGGGCTGGTTGTGTTAGCGCCTTATGGATCTATATGCTTGCAAACGTTGAATGCAGAAGAGAAGTTAAGCCTGATCAGACAGGAATTTTGAGTTGTTCCAGTGAGCACTGAGCAACATGGACTGCTTTTTTTTGTACAGGGGTTTGGTGTTTTACTGAATTTAGGTGATGTATTTAAAGGTAAAGTGTGTCATTTTTGCACCACTAACAGCACCAGATGGAATTGCAAAAAAGTTAAATTCATCCCCAAACAGCTTTTTTTTTCTAGTAAAGACATTGTTAAAATAGTCAATGTGACTATTGCTACAGTGGTTCAACCTCAGTGTTATAAAGCGACGAGAATACTTTTTGTGTGCAATAACACAAAAATAACGACTTTATTCATCAATTTCATCTCTCCCCTGTCATTCTCCTATGCTGTTGCTGTTGTAATTATGTTGCTTTCAATGAACCTGTCGGATTTCATCAAAAATATCTTAATTTGTGTTCCGAAAATGAACGAAGGTCTTATAGGTATAGAATGACATGAGGGTGAGTAATTAATGACAGAAATGTCATTTTTGGGTGAACTAACCCTTTAATGAATGCTTCTAAAAGATTCACAAACTACAGTAGTTTACAGTTTGAATCAGTGTAATGCAGTGAATCTCAACCTTTTTTGAGTAATGGACCCCCGTCATATTTGGAACCGTCCTCAAGGACCCTAGAATAAAATTGGCTCATTGGTATGATTAATGTCTTTGTGACAACCAAATGCAATCAAGTGTAATTTACGTTAGTTGACTTGTCCAATATTCAGTCATATCATCAGTTATATTATACATATATTATCTTCTTTTATGGGAACATGTCAAATGTCAAAATATACAAAAATTCATATTCCGATATTTTATAAGGACCCCCTGGCATTATGTCAAAGATCACTAGGGGCCCATGGACCCCTGGTTGAGAAACACTGGTCTAATGAATCGTTCACTGAATGAACTCACTGAACCAATCAGAGCAGTTACTAAATTAACATTTGACTCAGTGACTCAATAGTCTGTCTCAAAAAGAAGCAAGCTTCGTGTACTTAATATATGCAGAGTTCGAGAATCAGACTTTGTGTCACAACTATTGCGTTTCCAACAATGCATTTGCTGATCTATATATGTCTGTCTAAAACCTCTTAGAGCTCTGCAGCTTGTCCCTGACATACTAGGTCAGATCACTGCCAAACCCATGCCAGTGTTCAGTGTGCCAACTGTGCACAAGGCCATCCTCCATTCCCACAGACACACATACAGAATAAAGGTTAGCTAAATGCTAAGAGATACTCTGACTTTAAGATAATTCTGGTTCTCTATTAGATGTTGATTTTTATGATTTCAATACATGCGAAGGGAATTAACAGTTATAATTCTCTTTCTGCTCCAGCCAAAGCAGTTTGAACCTTCAAAGTGAAACTCTATCCCCTGTCTAGTATTATGTTGTGCCTTTGTTTTTCTCTGCATGTGTGTTTAAACTAGACAGTGTTTCATTAATGTGCAGTTTGGATAGTATTGAAAGAGTAAAGACAGCTGACTGGGAGTTCAGGTGCTAACAGTAAAGTGTATGTGTGGGGGAGAGAGAGAGAGGATGGACAGAATCCAGTATCGGATACCTTTCTAATAACACACACGATGTCAAACAGGAAAATGAGTTGTAGGTACATATTCCTGCTTTAATGATTAATGTTACACCATGAGCATTTGTAAAGTAATATCACAGTTGGAGGACAGTGATGTTGCCCTCTACATAAAAAAAGAGAATTTTACATAGTTACAAACAATTTCTATTTCAAATAAATGCTGTTCTTTTGAACTTTCTATTCAAAGAATCCTGAAAAAATCTGTTTCTACAAAAACATTTGGAGAAATGTGTAGTGTAAAAAAAAAAAAAAAAAAGTTTTGTGAGCACCAAATCACATGATCCTTCAGAAATCATTCTAATGCTGACACTGAAGACTGGAGTAATGATGCTGAAAATTCAGCTTTGCTATAACAGGAATAAATCACAGTTTAAAACATTATAATAGAAAAGTTATTTTAAATTGTAATAATATTTCACTATTTTTACTGTATTTATAATTGCATAAATGCAGTCTAGTTAAGCATAAGAGACCATTTAAAAACATAAAAAAATCGTACATTCTCCAGTCGTTGGTGTATATTTGAAGAGTTCAGATGCAAAAGCCTCTAAGTGCCATCTGAAATTTCCTTGTAAAATGAGCATTTTTATCAAGTTCGTATTTTTAGGTTCAGTAATTTCACTTTAATGGCAATTAATAGGTCCTTTTCATTGCCATTAAAGTGAAATAACTGAACATAAACATACAAGCTTGATAAAAATGCTCATTTTAGAATAAAATTTCAGATGGCACTTAGAGGCTTTCATTTATTTAAATTTTTGTATTATTTAGCAAAGGAACAGTTTTCTGACAATCAGTACATTCTTGAAAAACAAAGAAAAATAAATGAATTAGCATCAATTAACAATGAACATGTTTGACAACATAATCTTTTATGAGAATGTTAATAAAAGTCTTGAAATCAGCATCATTCGAATGCACTCTATGCTCTCTTCTGTTCTCCATCCCGCTCATCTCCTTCCATCTCTCCACAGGTCCAGAATCTTTGTAATACTTAAGCTGGCAGGATGGTGGCGCTGTCTTTGAAGATCTGTGTGAGACAGTGTAATGTGGTGAAAACGATGCAGTTTGAGCCATCAACGGCTGTGTACGATGCATGCCGGGTCATCAGAGAGAGGGTTCCGGAAGCCCAGACAGGACAGGGTGGGACATGCTTGCTTGATTTTTGTGTAGTAATATTTATAGTGATTGCAAATGTTGTATCATTTTGCTAAATACAAGTTCTAATACAGTGTCTTTTGTTTCTCAGCTTCAGAATATGGGCTGTTTCTGTCAGATGAAGACCCCAGGAAAGGCATCTGGCTGGAAGGGGGCCGGACGCTGGATTATTACATGCTGAGAAATGGGGTAAGTTCTTTTGATCTTCTGTCTCTCTTTCTATTTTACAAGCTCCTGTCAAATGTTCTGTGACATGTCTTTGCACTCTTGTCTTGTTTTTGTGATGTGTCTTCGCACACATTTTTTTTGTGTGTTGAAAGATGAGAAGAGGTCTTAACTTTGCTTTTTATAGTCTCTGTGTTTGTGTGAGAGAGGAAAGGCTCCCCTTAGTGTCGACACTTACTGAGACATGCTACAGTGTTGTGATTTAAGGACATTTGTGACTGCAGCATGCGTTTTTTGTTTGTATTTGTTTACACTTGTAAGTCTCTGTGCTTGTGTGAAGTAGTGTTGTATAGAAAGACAAAACCGAATGCTTGTTCCCAGGAAGAAATACAAATGTGTGCGGTGTAAATTGAGAAGTGTTAAATGAAGATTTCATCAGTAGTGTTTCATCTTTTGTCAGAAGTTGACATCAAAAGACCTCCTCTTCTCCCTCTCACACACACACACACACACACACACACACACACACACACACACACACACACACACACACACACACACACACACACACACACACACACACACACACACACACACACACACACACACACACATGTTCAGCTCTCTCAACCACGTCTTGCTGGTCTAAATTGTTGTATTTTGCAAAAAGACTTTTTATATATCCTTTTCCTATTGTTTCTCTCGCACACGCATTTACATTCATTACAGGGAGCTCAGGAAATGCAAATCTAGTCCCTCTCTCTCTCTGTCTCTCTGTCTATTAGGACATACTGGAGTATAAGAAAAAACAGAGACCTCAGAAGATAAAAATGCTGGATGGAGCAGTGAAGACCATCATGGTGGATGATTCCAAAACTGTGGGAGAGCTGCTTGTCACCATTTGCAGTAGAATAGGTCAGTAATGCTCTTATACAGGTTACTATCTGAAATGACTGTATCATATACAGTTACTCTCTTATACAGGTATTTTGAGGTGGTGCCTGTGGCAGTCCTGACTCACTTGGTTGCTTTAAGTCACATAAGACATGACAGAAGGGAAAAAAAAAAGTTTAACTTGGTAGGAAATTATAAAGTCTTATAGTTTAGTTTTTATTTAAAGTTCAAGCCAACTTGGGTTAAAATCCCAGTGATTTGTACATAGATTCAACTCTATTGGACTGACCAAATATATACATGTTAATGCATGATTTGCCATAGCTTTTAAGACAATTTTTTTTTTTTTTTTGAAGAATTAATACTTTTGTATTCAGCAAGGATGCATTAAATTGATCAAAAGTGAAAGTAATCAGAATCAGAATTTCAATTAACACATTTATACCATCCCCAGACTTCTATAAAAATTGAGTAGTTTGTGTATATATACTACTTCACATACATACACACAACACAGGCCATAACAAGTCTATAACTATGTCTCATTTCTCCTTCCAGGAATCACAAATTATGAAGAGTACTCTCTCATTCAGGAGGTGGTGGAGGAGAAGAAAGATGAAGGGACGGGCACACTGAAGAAAGACAGAACTCTGCTGAGGGAGGAGAGGAAGATGGAAAAGCTCAAAGCTAAACTGCACACAGATGATGACTGTAGGTAACACATCAGCCACCATATGCAGATAGACATGCTGAACTGTTCTTCAGCTTTAGAACTGCTAAACAGGCCACAATAAATCAATAAAGTTTAGGTTTAGAATTGTTTCAGCCTTTATCTTTGCTTCCCTTAGTCTTGTATTGTATTTTATTATTCTTTTTATGTATTCTCTGTGTGTATTTTGTATTATTATGGGTTTTTTTTTTATGTGTTCTTCTTTTTAAGTATTCTCTTGTATTTTTTGTGTAGGTTCATTTTGTTTTATCTCCTTCCGTATGTTCACTACAGCTTAAAAGTTAGACTTTTTTATTATATTAATACTTATTCAGCACAGATGCATGAAATTGTTCAAAAGAGACAGTAAAGACATATTACAAAATTTGTGTATTTCAAATCAATGCTGTTCTTTTGAACTTTCCATTCATCTAAGAATCCTGAAAATATGATCGTGGTTTCCACCAAAATATTAAGCAGCACAGCTGTTTTCAACATGGATAATAATTAGGGATGTCCCGATCACGTTTTTTTGCCCCCGAGTCCGAGTCATTTGATTTTGAGTATCTGCCGATACGGAGTCCCGATCCGATATTAATAGCCTACATAAAAAAGAATAAAGAAGAGCGAAAAAACAGATCCAGGAATAGTGCTTTTCAGGTTTTTTCAAATAGTAATCAAATATAAAATATCACTGCATATTATCTTTACTGTATAAAATAAATAAAGATTAATCATTATTGAAGTTACAAAAACTATTCAGTCAAGAGCAGTGAGTGATTTCTTTGTTTTTTGTTGTTTGATTTAACATTAAATACAGGCAGCAGGAATAGTTGTTTTCCCTTTAAGACATGCACGATCTAGTACATATACTATTACACATGCGCTGTCTTTCTCGACTAATATACGTTCACTTAAGACATAACCGACTATGTTTGCTAGGATACTCGCTAGGACGGGCATGTTGACATAATTTTTGTATAAATTTGTCCGCTGAAGCGCAAGACTTGAACGATAACTCAGTATTTGCGCGCTGACTGGAATAAGCGTGTGCGCGCTTCGGATGAGCGCACACAAATCTTCTCAAAGCGCACACGAGCTCTCTTTCGCGTCTTGTTCTGTAAGGTTTAAATCAGCAAGGCTTAAATGAGTTAGTTTAAACACAGACAGCAACGTGTGCTGTTAACACCCGGGTGATGACGGCGTAAATGACTGGACATTACAGCAGACGGCACTCGCAGTTAACAGTTTACAAAGAGTGACTGTTTTGTCCACGCTTTCTGATTATCGTTGTTGTAACGTTTTGTGCATCCATCGACTGAAACATACATTATCTGAACTCTGTCTGTTTTCCACGTTGCTATTTTAAACAAACCATATTAACCAATAGATGCGTCGTCATTCGAAATGGACCGCAGTGCAAGTGCGGTCCGCAAGTGGAGAACCGTATGGTTCGATTTTTTACCGAGAACCGTTGCACCCCTAATACATATCCGAGTCCTGATCGGAAGGGAATGTCCGATTCCGATCGAGTCTGAAACCACATGATCGGGCCCGATTTCCGATCACGTGATCGGATCTGGACATCCCTAATAATAAGAAGAAATGTTACTTGAGCACCAAATCAGCATATTAGAATGATTTCTGAAAGATCATGTGACACTGAAGACTGGAGTAATGATTAATGGAAAATTTTGCTTTGCCATCAAAGGAATAAATTACATTTTAAAATAGAAAAAATGAAGGGGAAAAAGTATCTTATTGTAATAATATTTCACAATATTACTATCTTTTAAATTTTTTTTTTTATTAAATAAAAAAAACTAAAACATAAGAGACTAATTTAAAAATTTTTATTGACCCCAAACTTTTGAACGGTTTCTTTTGTGAATAACTCTGTAAACATATATATATATAATATAATATATATATATACACAGTGGCATGAAAAAGTATGTGAACCCCTTGCAGAATCTGTGAAAATGAGAATTATTTTAATAAAATAAGAGGGATAATAAAAAAAAAAATGCATGTTATTTTTTGTTTAGTACTGTCCTGAGTAAGATATTTTACATATGTGAACCATTGATTCTCAATACTGTGTGTGGTTACCTGATGCATTAAGAGTTGGGGTGTGAAAACTTTTGAATTCAAATATAAGGTAAATTGTACTTAATTTTTCTGCCGGGAAACATGCAAGTATCTTCTGTTGATATTGCAATGATATTTAAACAAAATAAGATTATAAAATTGTGACATCTTCATCCTGTTCAAAAGTTTTCACACCCGACTCTTAATGCATCGTGTTTCCTTCTGGAGCATCAGTGAATGTTTGAACCTTTTTTAATAGTTGAGTTTGAGTCCCTCAATTGTCCTCAGTGTGAAAAGATGAATCTCAAAATCATACAGTCACTGCTGGAAAAGGTTCAAATATGCAAAAATGCTTGAAAACCGAAATTTCTGCAAAACCTAGAGGATTTTTCTGAAGAACAGAGCTCAGTTTAACTGCTCAGGACAAACAAGAGACTCATGAACAAGCATCACAAAACAAAAAATCATCAGGTAACCAGACACAGTATTGAGAATCAATGGTTCACATACTTATGAATGGGTTTATTTTAATAACTTCAGCTATTGTTTTGTCTTGTGAACTAAATGCAAACATCTTTTATGTAAAATGTCTTACTCAGGACAGTACTAAATAAAAAATAACATGCATTTTTTTACTATCCCTCCTATGTATAATGTGTGTGTGTGTGTATATATTATATTATATTATATTATATTATATTATATTATATTATATTATATTATATTATATTATATTATATTATATTATATTAATTATATTTAAAATATATTTATATATATTTATATATTTATAAATATTTATATAATTATTTATATTTATATTTTATATTTATATAAAATATATTTATATTTTATAAAATATAAATATATTTTATATAAATATAAAATATAAATATATTTTATATAAATATAAAATATAAATATATTTTATATAAATATATTTATATGTATATGTAAAAATCATCTAGTCCATGGCAGGTCTTAAAATGAGGTAAATACAACCTCAGATGAACAACAACACATGACATATTACACTGTGCCGTGGTTTATTTAATAAAAACTAGGTCAAATTGGTGAAGCCATGTGTGACAAACTAAGTACATCCTTACTGCTTCCATAAGTAGCAATTAAGAGGGCAAGTCAAAATACCTTTTGATTAATTGATCATCAACAAGCGTGAGCACCTCTAGAAAAGCAGAAGTCTGGAGCAGTGCGTGTTGGCACAATGCCAAGGAGGAAAGACATCAGCAATGATGCAATGTGAAAGATTATTTACAAGTGGAAAACTTTAAATCTTGATCTTGAAAACTTTAGATCTTGCCAATCTTCTCAGGAGTGGACGTCCCCACGGTCAGACCATGCACTGCTCAGAGAAACTACAAAAAAACCCAAGAGCTACATCTCAGACTCTACAAGCCTCAGTTAACATGTTAAATGTTAACGTTCATGACAGTACAATTAGAAAAAGACTGGACAAATATGGCATGTTTGGAAGGGTTGCCAGGAGAAAGCCTCTTCTCTCTAAAAAGAATACGGCAGCATGGTTTAGGTTTGCAAAGCTGCATCTGAACAAAGCACAAGACCTCTGGAACAGTATCCTTTGGACATACGAGACCAAAGTGGAGATGTTTGGCCATAATACACAACGCCACATTTGGGAAAAACCAAACAAAGCATATCAACACAAACATCTCATACCAACTCTCCATCATACTGGCTCACCGAGTCGTCCATGAACTCCTCTGTATACCAAAGTATTTTAGAGTCAAATGTGAGGCCATCTGTCAGACTGCTAAAGCTTGGCCAATATTGGGTCATGCAACAGGATAGTGATCCCAAGCACACCGGCAAATCTACACCAGCATTGCTGAAAAAGAATAGAATCAATGTGTTGCATTCCCCCAGTCAAAGTCCAGACCTAATAAATAATGACACATTGTAATATGTCATGTGTTTTTGTTCATCTGAGGTTGTATTTACTTTTTTTTTAATTAATTTTTTAATTTTATCCTGACAAGTAAAACCATAGAATTCAAAAGGGTGTACTCTCTTTTTCACATGACTGTAAATGGTTTATTTCTGTTTGTCTCACAGTGAATTGGCTGGATCATGGGCGTACATTTAGAGAACAGGGAGTCGAGGAGAGTGAAACACTGCTGTTGAGACGAAAGTTTTTCTACTCCGATCAAAACGTGGACTCACGAGATCCCGTGCAGCTCAATCTGCTCTATGTACAGGTTAGACATGCTTCTTGTCTCTTATTTTATTTTAAAATGATGTGAGGTGAAAGCTATGACCGGTAGCCAACAGCCTCATGTTGACCTAAATGATCGCCACATCTGATTCTCTACTTGCCCGTTCAATTTAACGTATATAGATTGAAATGCTGTAGATCTCTTATCGACATATGGCCCTAAAAGCCTTTTTGAGTGCTGCAATACATGCTGTTATACACATTGTATCGATCTGTGAAGTAGTGCAGTCCCCATTACCTTTTTATAAGCTCTCCTTCCGCCAGGGACTTGGTTGCTGATCTGGATCATTTCTACTGTGTGATTTCTAAAGGCTTTTATAACAAATGTGTCTACCTGCATGTGTTTCCCCAGGCGCGTGACGACATCCTGAATGGTTCTCATCCCGTGTCATTTGACAAGGCTTGTGAATTTGGTGGAATTCAAACACAGATCCAGTTCGGACCTCATATAGAACATAAACATAAGTCTGGATTTCTGGAGTAAGACCATGTCCCAATACTTACGGTTATAGTACACAGTTTTACTGCCCCTCTGCTTCGTAATCAACGGTGCTGAATTATTAAAAGCCAAGAAATTATGTGTAAAATCTAGACATTGTAATGACAATATGGTCCATTTAGTTAATGTGCTGAACAAACTCAAATGAAAAGTGCTTTTAAATATTTTATATGTATCGTATAACTGTAATGCCAGTTCAATGTATTCTCACAAATTTTCACACTTTGAATGTGCATTTTATTTCGTTCAGCTTGAAGGAGTTTCTGCCTAAGGAATACATCAAACAGAGAGGAGCAGAGAAGAAGATCTTTCAGGTGGGTCCGTTTATCCTGCACTTGTTTATGAATGATATTATCATTTTATATACTTGTCTGTTTATCTTGAACGTCACTGTTTGTAAGCAGAGATGAACTGAGTTAAATGAACTAATTAGATGAATAAACACTTCATGAATTTAACAGGAACATAAGGCTTGTGGAGAAATGACAGAGATTGAAGCCAAAGTGAAATATGTGAAGCTTGCGAGATCGCTCAGAACATACGGAGTGTCTTTCTTCTTGGTGAAGGTAAAGTGCATGTGTGTTTGTGTTGTACTTGGTTATATAAGCTATGTTTGTTACAGTGGAGTGTCCCGACTTCCCAGATGATGATGATAACCTATATTTTATTTATAATGGGTTTTGTGTTGTGTTGTGTATTTGTTTTGTATGTACAACCAGAAATTGGCACTGCTTTCTGCTTTGATTTCCATGTGGAAGAAGATTATTGAAGGTCCTGCTCCCAGGCTGATTAGAATATTAGGTGGAATCTGGGATGGCCAATCAAATTTCTTGACCAGGGACACCCATATGGACACGCCCATATTGTGTTATGTGTTTGCCTTCAAATCTTATTTCTGAATCAGCTCACATATTGTAAAAGTGTTTTTGACATCAGTAGTCACAATGTCATTGTTCTTTCATACTCAAGTCCAGAAATTTTCTTCGGTGTACATGTTGCCAATCAATGTTCTCATGAGAGCTTTCATCATCTGAGAGGAATTCCACCTCCAGAATTCTTCCATCTCTTCCAGCCCCCATTCCTGGCCGGTGGTGGTCTGCATGACTCATGGACTGATTACAATTCAGCTCTGCTTGAGTTAAGGTGGAGCAGATGTGCTTGTGCCTAAAATAAAGATCACAACTTACTGAGTTTAGCTTTACTCTTGGTTTTATTTATTTCTTATGACCAATCTAATTATTCTTTGTATTGATAAACTAAAAACTTTTCAGGTTGTTGTTTTTGTTTTGTTTTTTGTTCGATTTTTAATGGTTAATTCATTGAGCAAAAAGCTAGAGTGAGAAAGATGTGCAGTGCCAAACTCGGACACTCAGACAAGCAAGCAGAGCTCAGCTCATCCATCTGCTGACAGCTCTGAGAGAGAGAAAAAGTACGGCTTAAGAGAAGATGGAAAGCTTTAGAGTATCCGAGAGGATACTTGAAGACTGTTATGTGGAATAAGTGAAGAAAAAGAAAAAACACCAGCTGGATTTTGGTAGACTGTTTTGTATCATTCTGAACATAGAGAATTAAACTTTTTCTTTTATTTTGTGTTGATTTTGTTTCTC